>NC_137871.1:33723115-33828115 GCF_963924005.1 Protomyctophum bolini
GAGCAGGGGACTGACGGGCAACAAATGGCCTGGAATCGAACCAGGGACTATTAGAGGAGGAGATATCATGTAACAGCCTGAATTGACCTGGGGACCGGTGATTAGTAACTTAACTGGTGAGATACCTGTGTGAGCACACATTTTAAAAACTATCACTGTCATTTAAAAAAACAAAATTGCATCACGTGAATCTCAGGATTAACATGAGAACGGTGTGGCTCCAATGTAGATCTCAGTCTTCATGAATAATTTTTGGTTCGAAAAAATCGTGACATAATCGCCCTAGCTCTATCCTACGGTGTTCCTAGACGTTAGAGGTAAAGAAGAGGCCGCATCCATGTTAGTAGATGTTTCCAGGTCTTTCCTCTTCCCTCAGTAATCAATATTCTTCTCCAGCTGACTAATTGGCCATCAGTCAGTGTCAGTAGAAGTGCTTAGGAACCCAGAGGTGTCCTGGCTGGCTCGCCTCGTAATAACAGAGCGTGCAGCAGAACCCCGATCTGGCCGCTACTGTCGTCCATGTGGCGGAGGGACGGGGCATATTTGAATGCAACAGGGAGAGCCGTAGATTAATAGTTCCTTAGTATGGCCACAAGGGAGTGATGTGAAAACCACCTCCACTTCATCATGCAATGCGTGAGTTGTTAAAGGTCCCGTTGAAGGTCATTCGACGTAAAACTGGCACATTTGTGCCACATTTGATTATATCCCATGACAGCTGTCATGGGATAGAAGATGGCTGTTTTAAAGTGTGTAGGTTAAATAATACAACATAACTAGTGGATTTGTATGGTACAGTATGTTAATAGAACTAGCGCATCTGTATGGTAGAGTATGTTAATACAATTTAACTAGCACATCTGTATGGTAGAGTATGATGATATAATATAACTAGCACCATATGGTATATTAACATATTGGCGCATAACCCGCCATACACATTTATTCCATTGTCTTTCCATGCGTAATACACTAAACCCGCTATTTGTTTTATGTTTAATTCGCCGTTTTGTAATGACTTGAATGAAAAAACGTATTTGTCATGGACAACGTGACGGGGCCGACGCATTATGATGACGTAACCGAAAATCGACCCGTGCACTGGGCTGCAAGGGCTTCTGGGAAAATGAGTTCAATGCAAGTGAACAGGGTTTTAGGCTTGGATCCATCCGCCTTTTCTGTTTGTTGCTCTTCCACATCATGGCGGTGGATTATTTTTCGGCGAGGCAACAAATCATAGGACTATTTTCTGGGGGATTTTCATGGATCAAAGGCTTCCAAAGTACTTCCACGTATGCTCCAAAGGTAATTAAACAATCCCGGCAGTCATGGTATCTTGTAATATTATACTATAGTGCGCAGAAGTTAATACAATATAATTAACCCTTCTCCACGTCGGGTCCGGGGACCTCCAGGGGTCCTCTAAGGGTCAGTAACTCAGAGAGTGTTTTTACACTCTCAGGGTTAAATGAACACTTGATATTTTTACAGTGTTGATCGGGCTCCTAAAGATGAAAAATGTACACAACTCCTTTCTTTTTTCTAATTCAGAGCACTGACAGCCTGCCAATGAGATTGATTGTCCCAATGTTTAGATAATTCACATTTACACACAAGCACACACACACACACACTCGCGCGCGCTCGCACACACTGATTTTGTCTGCCAGCTCATCCTTGAAGAGCAAATAGACCGATGAACTAATTAAATTTCTTCTTTTGATGCAAAAGGTTGAATTAACACTTCAAACTAAATATACAGCTGATTGTTATTTTTTTATTTTGCAGATGGCATGGGAAAAAAAACATAATTAGAAAATAGAAATCCCCCATGGCTGCCCAGACAGTCCTATAAGCAACAGGTCATTGGGGGGGGTTGTTGTTTGGCAGCAGCCAGGCCAGGATTTGTCCCCTTGAAGTGATTTTTGTTGACAAGACAGGAGACACAGTGACCTTTCGTGTGTGTGTGTGTGTGTGTGTGTGTGTGTGTGTGTGTGTGTGTGTGTGTGTGTGTGTGTGTGTGTGTGTGTGTGTGTGTGTGTGTGTGTGTGTGTGTGTGTGTGTGTGTGTGTGTGTGTGTGTGTGTGTGTGTGTGTGTGTGTGTGTGTGTGTGTGTGTGTGTGTGTGTGTGTGTGTGTGTGTGTGTGTGTGTGTGTGTGTGTGTGTGCGTCCAGACAACTACTCTGAATGCCTTAGGCAAGCAATTCAACAGAGTCAACAAAGCGAGCGCTGCCTCTCCCGACACGTTCCGCCTCGGACACCGGCGTGCGCCGTGACGTCCCGTATGCCTGGAATACACAAGCTTTAATAATTCAATATTGATACAGCATCATTAACCCCAGTGTCCCTTTTTGGGGCACTTTTTTTATGTGCCACGCTAGGTGGCAGCAGAGTGTAGGTAAGCCTTGCCAGGGGGATTCTTGGATTTTTGCTCATGTTCATTTCCTGTTTCCCAGCCTGGAGACCACCATTGTAACCATCGGCTATCATTAGCATTAGCTCACCCTCTTTACCTTTCGCAGGAAAAGTTGACATGTCGGGAGCAATGTGGTACAAAATCACAAATGACATCTGAACCTAGGATGGATGCCGATCACCAAGGACAGCACTCGTAGTTTTCGATTTATAAGGCTTTGAAAATCCTACTTTGACTTGAGGTAAATGGGGGGCCGTGTGCAAAGACCCTGGTGCTGGGGGTGACGGAGGGGTTGCCTAGTAACCGGACCAATGTTAAAAGCTGATTTTCGTCCCCTAGGCGTGGGGTATGGATATTCACGTAGTTGGCAAAAAAAGTTAAAAAGCGTTAACCCATGGTTTTTCTTTCACATTTTTCTTTCACATAAAAAAAAGAAAACAATCATAGTCGATCTCCAAGCTCATCAAGTGGCTAATATCAGGATATGCAGGCTGTGGCTGCGAGCATGTTAATAATTCAGTGTTGATGCAGCATCATTAATGTCAGTTGTGTGACCTTTTGTTCAGACGCTGTGCTTAAGGCTTCATACAGTTATCCAGCAGTGGTGTAAAGTAATTAAGTACATTTACTTAAGTACAATTGTGAGGTATTTGTAGTTTTAAGTATTACTAATTTCCAATAGTTTTACGTCTGCTCCACTACATCTCAGATCCAAATATTGTACTTTTACTCCACTACATTTATTTGAAATAAATTGTTACTAGTTAATTACTTACTGTAGATTTGTATTACAACATTTTCACTAACTGCAATGGGACATTCTGCATAATGACTGCTTTTACCTTTGGTACTGTAAGTACATTTTGACGCCAATACGACGTACGACTGTAATGTACTTCGAGTAGAGTACATTTTGTATGAATTTGTATATTTCAGTATTGCTACTTTTACAAGGAGTACTTTTTCCGCCACTGAGAACTAGCTCAAAGCTTTGTAATATAGGGTAACGATCTGCTTCATGCAGCATTCCGCCTGCGCCTAAAATCATTTCGGCTATGATTTGAATATTATTGGTACATTTGGAAGAAGAAAAAAAGATTAATTTCCACAAATCAAACAATAGCTGCCTCTGCAATGTGCAGCTGGGGAAAAAAGAAAATAAACAGTACAGTAACAACATGATGTCAGGACGTGGGAGATGGAGAATGAACGGTACAGATTCAGGGCTATGCTAGTGTGTTTTCTGTTATTGTGTGGTGAGCTTTTGTCTGAAAATGGCAGGTCGACACGCTTACGACACAGACCAGCGCGACATGTTCTAAGCTTGTCGTCGACCTACTATTTTCTGCTAAATCTTTCCCCACAATACGCATGCTGGGGTTTAAGTGGCTAATGATATATGGAAAGTAACCGTCTCGGACATACAGTGTGAGGTTTCCATCGGACAAGCCACAACTTTCAAGTCCAACAGAATTAATCCTAACAACACAACCAACAGAGGGATTTGATGTTCACCTTTTAACTGCCTCCATACTGTACAGTACAGTACTGTATGTCTTCCATGGATTATCATGTACATTGACAACGCCTTGATGTTGAATCAAAGCACACTCAAGTGTTTATATAGCCCCCCTGTCACAGTTATTAAATAATGGCCTGATCACAATTATTCTGAGCTAATCGCAATTATTTTGCATAATCCTTAGTCATTTTCCATTCATGTGTGTACAGACGGCTGGATGACATGTCATATTTCCGTCATTATTTCCATGCTGTTGTCCACTTAACCACTTATGACCTGGAAAGCCTATGCGTTGTTTTTTCATTTTAGTTATTGCTATAAATGCAAAGTTGAAGTTAGAAGGCCTTTTTAGATCTAAATAGCCTACTTTGAACCTGGCGTGCCTATTTGGGGAATTTAGTCCGTAATACATTATTTTGATTATTCGGGTCAAATAAAAGACGATCGTCTGTCGCAAACACAGCGATTCACGTTTCGGTTCAGTGAAAAACACTGGCAGTTTTGGAAGAATTAATTAATTCATGGCAGAGATTGGTTAAAATAGCATTTTTATTTCATGAAAAAAATAATTTACAGCTTTAAAGATATTTTAATACGCGCTGGTACAGTCCAGTGTGAGTAAGTTCACCACTGCACCAAAGGACAGCAAGAGTCAGAGTGGAGTCTCTCTTAACATGTAAGCTGTGATTTACAGTAATGTTCTGCTTAGTGCACCAACACAGAGTCCAAATCAACAGTTTATTCCGCTTATGAACCGCCAACCTCAATTTAAATACTAATGTAATTCCTGTGTAAAAGCTCAGGAAAAGGTTAGTGCCCCATATTAATTGTCAGTGGCACTGGCTTCAGGCGCACGTACTGTACACACATTATTGTTTAATGCTCACTGTTAGTGACTGAAATGGAATGCGCTCTAAGGCCAACGGCAATAACATATGACTTCTAAAAAAGAAGACTGATTTTCCCCTTTCTGCCATGAATTATTAATGAAGCATGGTCACACACAGCCATGTCAATCCAGTTAATGCCACTTTGCACACTGTCGCCCCTTTCCCAGAGTGTCCCACCACCACCATGGTGTGTGTTTGTGGGTCCGGTTGATGCGTTTGTCAGGTCAGGTGTGTTGGCTGTGGTTGATTCAAGCAGAAATCAATGTGGAACGTCTATGGATTGCCGCCGTGGTGCTATAAGCAATACATAACCGGCGCCCAAGTCTCCCCTGGGGACGGGAATCGAGAAACCGCTACAAAATTGGCCAATTCATTCCTGGGAATCGTTTTTAGCTCTTAACCACAGGAGCACTTAGTGTATCCCTCTTCTGTAGTGAACCTTCTGTGAAAAATAACCGATCTACAAGCTCAGCTTGCACAGCAAATCAGCTGTTTTCTGCGGGGGGAGGGGGCGCGGGGGGTGTAGTATGGGGGTTTAAGTAGTTAAAGGAATGATTCCACTTCAACGATGCCATGCCTAAGGGCCCCAGAGCGCCTGAAGCATGGACACTAGATGTAAGGTTGTTTTCATGAGGGACTTGAGCCATGATGGTGGAAAGGAAAAGATGCTTGAAAATATGTGCACATAATCATGCCAAGCTGGCCGGCAATTTATGCGTCAAGAACATTTTGTCAACAAATATGCATTTAAATAGCAGGAATCGCTGTTTTTCATGGCTTACGGATAAATATTCAGCTAGTACAAGAGCATCCATTAGTTCAGGGAAAATCTAATGCTAAAACCCCAGTGCAGATGATTGTTGATGGTTAAAATGTATATAAAACTTATTATTATTCTCTTTTCATCTTCTTCAAAATATGCTGTACTTATTACTTGTTTTCCAGTAATAGATATATCTATTAAAAAAATAATAAAATTGATTTGTTGTTGATCAACAACATTAAGACAAAACTAAGTTTAATGTTATTAATCCCCCCACACCCAACAGTTTATCAAAAAGGAACTAATGAAGATATTGATAAAGAATATCAATACCCATCCCTCACCAGCCCTGTTTGTACAGTATATATACTGAATGTATACAGTATGTATACTGTCAGAATGATGGGGGTCCATGACCTAATAATGCATACCAAATTGAGGGTCTTCAAAATTGAAATGTTTGAGAATCACCGTTTTATCGCACGACTCCCAACAGAACCACTTGTACCCAGTCTGTCGATGCATTGTGATTAATACATACTGTAGATCTTATTGATCCCTGTGGGGAAATTCAGATGTTGTAGCAACAGCAGTAATGAAATGAATGAGAATCATTGCCGTCTTGGTTTTTCTTTTGCTTCAACACCTGCGTTGTAATCTTTTCCCAGGCTACCCAGTAGTACCCACACAGTACAGTATATTTTAAAAATAGATGCCGGCCTGGGCCATGACTCAATGGTCCAGGCACCTTGGCTGGTAATCCAGTCTGGCAGTGTGCCGCGGGTTCGACTCCCGATCCCGACGGCCTTTACTGCATGTCTTCCCCCCCATCTCTCCTCATTTCCTGTCATTGCACAAATAAGATGAATGAAAAAGGTTAACTTTTCGAACAGACAGAGACTACTTGGACATAACTCCCTTGGCGTTACTTCGGTGAAAAACTAAATGGAGATATACTTAATCAGACTCCTGTCCTGGAAATGGAACCATGAGAATGTTGGAACTTTGTTCAGCCAACGGAATGTGAGAAGTACATTTGTGAAGGTGAAAATAGCGTCAAGTGTAACCTAACATGAGAGTGTATCAGAGTCGCATGTCACATAACAGCCATGATTCACTGCACTGTGTGAAGTCAAGTGAGCTGATGCTCTCCTTCCACATTTAGCCTGCTCAGTGTTGTGCTGTTTTGTTTTTTTGGCATCAAACTCTCCCAACTGGAAACTTGGACAGATTGGTTAGCATGCATCATCACATGTCAATTATACTCATTGTCTCCACCAGGCCGAAGGCATGTATGTTTTGCAATCCGCCCGTGCGTGTGTGTGTGTGCGCGCGCGTTGGTCCGTCTGTTACCAGCTAATCTTCGGCACTGTTAACCCGGTCGATGCCAAGTTTTGCACACACACTCCCTGGATGCCCCAAATTTTCCAGAACGACCTGTTTTAGCGCCACCAGGAGGCTGACTTTTGAAAAACATTTTTTTTATATTACTCCTCCAGATTCTGTCCAAAAATCCCGCAAATCGTTACACACTATGTCTATAGTCATGTGTTCTGTCCGATATTTCATATTCCATCCTAATTGGCTAACATTGGCTTTCAAAGTTTGCAGGATTGGCCCGTTTTGAACAAAAAGCCACAAATCATGAACGCAGCGTGCAATTTATGTGAAATCGTTTCACAGACTTTCCTACTAGGCTGAGAAATATATCCCACCCTTTTCACATTGGCCTGTTATAGCGCCACCAACAGGTGTATCTTTGCAAAACACATGTTTGGAACAAAATGCCTCAAATCATCCAATTGCCATCCACATTGGCCTATTATAGCGCCACCAGGATGCCACAACCTGACCTGCCCTGGTGGAGACTTGTGCCCCAAGGGGCACTTTATCTAGTTATTCTCTATTTTCTACAGCATACTTTTCATTGGACATTAAAGTTTGTAGCCTGATACACCAGGGCATTTTATTGTGATTAATTGGGCCAATTTGTTTCACATTGTTTGTGTCACATGTCCACCCACACAGAACACAAATATTATACATTGATAAACATTGATTGGGAATGAGCGAATATAATAAGGCATTCACCTTATGAATGAGCCATGAACTATTTCAATACTTTCGTTGCAAACTACTTGCTGGTCAATTTTCATATTGTTTATTCGTCAGTCGTCGCGTGTAAAAACCTTCACTCAGGCATATATCATTTGTACATATTTAAATAATTACCTGGCTGACTATATCAGAGTGACACTTTCGTTCATTTCCTTTTTCGTAGACACACAGGCGGCTATAAGACCCTAAGCCTTTTCAAAAATGGAGGAATGATTTTAAGAGGATCATTTTGGTAACCTCCGCCACCTAAACCCCCCATTTTATGTCTAGTCTGTCTGTCCGTCTATTCTAAATAAAATTAAATATTATTGCCTCAAATGTTCACAGGATCAATATGTACCTTTTGAGTTTTGAAACAGTCCTACTGTACATTATGTGTTAAACGCAGTGGTTTCTCAAAGTCGGGTCCATGAAACTCGAGGTTTCTCCACCAAATTCATGCTCTAAAACCCACCACTCCTACTGTACGATACACCTGTAGAAACGGCTTTATTACTGTACATCTCTAGCGTCCAAACTGGGCCAATCTGGTTTAAAACACATGGTGCTGCTGACATTATACTGTACACGAGCCCTGGCTGCCGTGTCGGCCTGCCCTGTACAAAAAATAAAACACCTAAGGAGGGCATAACATCTAGCTGTGGCATTATCTGTGGCCAGCCTCTGTGGCAGCCTGATAGACTTTGTTAAAGCAGCAGTGATGCATGCATACGGCCTCCACTGGCAGGCTGCTGCAGCTTGCCAAAGCCTAAAGCAAACAGCGGGCCTCCCAGTCCCATAAGTGTGAGGCAGCCAAGTAAACCCATTAACCGCCTATAGAGATAGAGAGAGAGGTCTCCCCCCCCAACACACACACACACACACACACACACACACACACACACACTACTCTCTACGCTCTGCACAAATGGACCACTAGCTGATTGGCCTGTTTTGTCCTACCTATGTCAGATAGCCTCTAGCCCACATGTCGCCACAACTGATTTCAGTCATTTGAGCCAAGTCTTCTAAGGAAGCATGTTGCACAGAGAAAAAAGCTCTCACTGTGTCGAGTCGTATTGAGAGTTGAGACCTATTTTCATATATTTTTCTTAAGATTATTCAGAGCATTTGAAGTGGTCAAACTAGCAATATATTTTAAAGCAATACTTTAACTAAAGGTTAAAGGCTTGGTCTGTGATTTCTTCACCTGGTTGGCAGTGTAGAACATCAGGAACAATATAACTAGAACATCATCATTTTACATATTGTGTTAATTGTCTAGGAAACGGCGCTAGTGTGTGGGGTCCTTTCACAAATCATAGAACTACTGCACTGGACTAGAACTACCTTATTGTAAAATGTAAAATAACTTCAGAGCAGATGGACATCATTTTTTCTGTCGGGCGGAAACCTCCAATGTCCAAAAGCGTTACTTTTCAGGAAATGAAAAAAAAAAGCTCTTATTAATACATTCTCATGGCGGAATATTCCGTCATAAAATCCAACCGTGAGCTGCTTCTGATGGAATTCTACGTCATTAAAGCTAATGATATAAAACGGTATCGCTGTAATCCATTTGCCGTTCACTTCCTTGTTTACGGCCCAACTAAACTGTCTCTTCTCTCTAAATCTACGTTGCTCTCCATGGTTTTGATCATATGCAATGTTCTGTCCTCATTTCTGACTTAATCAAGCATCTCGTTTGGAATATTATTGCTTCTAAAGAGACATCAGATGAGGTAGCGCAAAGTAGTAATGGACAGAACAGCTCCTGGTTTTGGGGGGGAAATGGAAGGCGGGGGCTTTTCAGAATAAAATCTGCCCATCTGCTTGGCACTCTAGCGCCTTTATTCTGATTTAAGACGGTTAACACTTTGAATTGGTTCAATATTTATAAAACCCAGATACAGACATTCACGTACCACGTTCACTTTCACAAGAAAAAACACCAGCTCTATAAACTCACAAGATGTTGTGACTCGTTGTGATCTTGCAGATCTGCTTTCTTTGCCATTTTTGTGGGACACCCTTTTAAACATAAAGTTGATATATGGAGAGATGCAACGTTTTTGCCCGACAGCAACGATACGGTGTGTCAGATAACCACAGACTAGACCTGCCTATGGGAAAATAACGACACACAGACCAGACGATGAGCCAGAATGTCATTCAAATGACTAACAGTTTTCTCGCCTCGACTGCTTAACTGATAAAGCCTGAAACCGTCATATCACTCATTTAGATGCGACATGTTGTGAGCTTGTGGATTGGCTATTTTGTCTAGCGCAATACCAGGCATACAAGGATACATTATGCATATAGAGTAGACCCAGGCTAGGTAGGAACGACAGAGTTCATGTAGTATAAGACAAAGGAGGAATAGGCTCTATGCACACACACCATTTTGGAAAGAACTTGGGCCCCTTCCCTACTTAAGGTGTTACAGATGTTACTAATGAAGGCTCTGTTCCATTCTGGTCAAACAGAGCAGGGTGCTGCTATTGTGCATGTTGGCTCACTGGAAACACTCTGCTACCAGTGGGTCTCAAAGTGTCTTGAGTGGGTTCCAAATGGAACCCCATAACTCTCAGAGTTGGGGGTCCTTGAAATTAAAAGGTTTGAGAACCACTGCACACTAAATGGAACGGAGCCTTAATTAGTGTGTGTGTTTAAAGCATTTAAAAAAGAAACCCGGCAAACTAGAGTTGTACGTAGCTGTGACTCAACCTTACTTCAGATCCTGTACTGCCCAGTGCACCAAATCATAAAAGAGCTTGATATTGTGCTTTGTGTGTCTAATATACAGTAGTTTGTGATTTTGGATATTGTAAAATCGTGATTTAAAACCAGGAAAAGTGGTCCAGAAAAGGCTGAGAAACCACTGGCCTAATCATTTTATACGTAATTTCAACAAGTTTTGCAGTATTTGACTTGAGTCATGACTCATGATACTTCCCTTATTCTGCATCTTTGTGTCCGTTCTCAACGTATTTGAGGTCCGTCTGTGCAAAGTGTTTGAGTTGCCAGAAGGTGTTTGATTTGCGCTGAGTCCGAGTTTATCAGACACACACAGCCAGCCCACGTAGCTGCACTCTTATCGTTCTGCCCAGCCGCTGCACTTCGCAAATGTCTGCATGTTTTTTAGGGTTCAGACCTAAATCTGTCGGACATAAACCTCTTTTCTCCATATTGTAACTTTTTGTGTTTTTTCCCCCGTAAATTAACACCCTATTGATCTTACTACAGCGTCTCACGAAAGCATCAAAAGTAGCAGATCCACAACCTCGAAACGCAGCTAGAAACGGCACGAAGCAACGCATTTTGAGCTAGTCCATCTGCTACTTGTAACTTTTATTAAGTAACTGTTTTGGACACAGCCAGGGAAAGGAACTGGAAACTCCGGTGAAAAGAAGCGGCTTGGACAAAGTGCATTTTCTTTTTCAAATCGGTGCCTTTCACCCTCCTAGAAATGTATAATTATTTGTCTTTGAAATGTATGTACGTAGCAAAGTAAAGTATAGAAATACTCAAATGTACTCAAGTACAGTACTACTATGCACAGTATGTCATTACTGTGCACCACTGCAGACTCTGCACTGTTTGACAAGAGATGCTGGCGGCTTTATGCGGCGGTGGCGAATACTCAGACTGTCATGGCTGTCCCCCCTGCCCCCCCCCCAACGAATGAACCCTGTCACACAATTAGCTTTCTGCCTTTGAGACAGATGGAACAAAGGTGTGTGTGTGTGTGTGTGTGTGTGTGTGTGTGTGTGTGTGTGTGTGTGTGTGTGTGTGTGTGTGTGTACTCCTATGAATCTGGGGCGCCCTCTCTCTTTGACCAGAGATTTCATTGACTGTCACTAAATATCACTGTCTCCCTTCCCTCTAATGGCATCTGGAGATTGTGCTTGGAGGAACAAAGGCTGGTAACACAAAAAAAACGGAGTGAGAGATGAGAGAGAGTGCACAATAGATCAGTGGTTCTCAAACATTGGGTTGGGACCTATTCTTGAATCACACAATCATTGTTATGGGTCGTAAGTAAAGATCTCCGTCATATAAACAGTATACATACTGTTGAAATAATATATATATATATATATTATTTCTAAATATTTTGATATATTTTTTATTTTGCTTTTAGCTCTGCTATTTTTATTTTTTATTTTTAATAGGACTGAAGTGATTAATTCAAATTGTATTTTTGTAATATTGGGACGTGGAGACACCAAAATGTATCTTGTTGGTCTCTCGTTCAAAAGGTTTGGGAACCACTGCACCGGAGGAGAAATGAGAGCTCCTGCTCCATTAGCGCTGCAGGCTTGTAGTTGGTGTGTCCAGATTGACGTGTGTCACAATGACCACGGAGCTGTAGGACTGTCACCACGGATATGAGCCAAGGAACGGTTACGTGGTGACAGACGTGCTCGGAGCTAAGCTTGCAGTTCCTATCCAAATGAAAAAACAGGGCAAACATTTCCATGTACACAGACAGCCAGACAGACAGACGGACAGATCAAGGTCGATTCTTCCATGGATTTGGCCAACAAAGCCTGTCCAAACTAAGATATGTAAAGCTGGCGTGTTTACCCACGGTGGCATACTGATCATCACATAAATATTATCCCATAGGTGAGAAATGTTAACCAAACACGCAGGCTGAATAACAACACAAATCATGGAGGGAGGCTATGCAAATAAAGGAACTCAAACAAGCTCAGTATTATTGCTTGCTCATCGTGCTTGTTAGGAAGTAGTTATATGTGCACATTGAATTTCTTGTTATCCTCTTGTCCTTATATTATCCTTCAATGCATGGCAGTGGCTCTGCCCCGGCATTGGCATCGATGAGCAAGACACTGGGTCACTGAAACACTAACTGCTCCTGATGAGCAGCATGGCTGCTGTCGTGAGGGAATATTATGAGGCTGTAATTGGTGGAAGACTAGAAAAGCACTACTGTATATAGACTAAACGCAGTCCATTTAGCTGTTTTTGTTCTTTTATTAATCCAATGAAACTAATCTAATCTAATTATAACCGTATTTGATTTAGTTGTTCTTCGTGCCACGTTTCAGGAAAGAACCCCTGGGAAGGGAACAGAATGTACTTCATGTGCAGTATATTATACAATAGATTTCATCTTGTCTGTACATATTATGTATGGCAACAAGTGTGGCACTGGCGCAACGCAATGAAGTATAAATGCACATGTTCTAAATCACAGTAACTAATGATGCATCCATGAAACCAAAATGTAATCTGAAACCATGGTGGTCTTGTGTGTTTTCTTTTTTGTTGGGAGAGGAATGCTAATGTATTTTTCAGATGCAATGGATGTCACATCCAAAGCTAATTGGATTAAAAGACAAGCTCATTTGCCAAAGTTGTTCATTACAGTTGGTGCTCATTAGTCGAGCAACATAATGGGCCTCCGACTAACGGTGTGAAAAATGATGTATTTTTTGTTTGAATTGTCGGCAGAGGATGAAAGTAATTTGTCAAAATCAACTGTGTATTCTACTGTGTGTAGTATCATTCATTATATTTCTGTGTCAGGTTACTCTCTCATGAACAATTTACTAAAGAAGTTTGTGGTGTCCTTTCTCCGGTCTGTAGACATAGCAATAGTAGTCCTGGAAGTTAGGCGGTGATGCTTAAGCACATAATGCATTATTTCAAAATTCCTTCAATCTGTTCACCCACAGACCTCCATATTCATGACAATATTTTACAAAACCTAACCACCCAGAAAGCCAAGAACAAACTATATCAATAAATAAAATGGCTTAACGAGCTATTGGCTATCGGCTGATCGTTGTTCAGCAAACTTCAACTCTCCGGTGTTGAAGAAATGTAATCTAATCAGTTTTGAGCTTTAATTGACTTAATGACAGCGTGCCAGCCGCCAGGATAGAGTTAGCACTGCTTCCTTAAACTGCTGTGTCGTTCAGCATTAGACGTTCAGCCCGAGGCATCAACCTGCATTATTTTCCTTAAAAGCAGGGCAACAGTTTCACTTCATCATCCTTGTTTTCTGGGCCATGGACCTGCATGCTGGCCCTTGTCTTTCTGCTACCCGTGCCGTACCGACGCATCTGCCCCGACCCGCAGGTGCACAGTGTTGTCCCTGAACGCGTTCAAAGAACACGTTCATATTTTGGGTGAACGTGAACTAAACGTACTGTATTTCTGCTTGATGAACGTCATTGTGAACGCGTTCAACTTTGTTCAAGAGTGAGTGTTTCCATAGGGCCTTCCAGGCGAAATCCCCGGCGTTATGTCTGTCTATTTGCTCAGCAAATAGACTCACTTCACACGGGTGTGATTCACACGGGTGTGATTCTATATTCAGCTATAGTGTAGATTTTTGTCCTAACACAAACATTAAATGCCATTGACAATGAATGGAGAATTAACGTTGAGTCTGAGCAAATCGTGTTTTTTGTCTTACACAAAATTCCCATTGACAATGAATGGAGAATTTACATCATGTAGACGAGCAAATTGGCTATTTCGGTACTACACAAAGATTAAATTCCCAAACACCCTGAGCGGCAAGGACCGAGTTCTTCACCCTATCGGTTAGTAACGCCCAGCGCTCAGGACGGAGATTATTGATATCAAAACCGATCGCATCGCTCCACAGGCTGGGACATCCGATGGGACATCATCGAAAATGTTAGATTATGTGTTAGACGGCCCATCGCGGTCCCGTCACTAGTCGTGTTAGAATTAATCATACCTCCCGTTGTCGATCGCGAGTGTTTTGGCTACATCTAGCTACTTCAGCCACATCCAGGATAGCATCTGGTCCTGTCGCTAAATGTGCGCCGCTGCTATAAATCGCTGGGTGCTATGATTTAATGGATTAAATAACCCCGGGCGTTCGGGGTGTTTAACAATGAAGCAATAGATGATAAGAGCGCCCCTCACTTCACACAGGTGTGATTGTTTTACATACCAGGTTTCCACCCGACAACTCTCTCTCTCTCTCTCTCTCTCTCTCTCTCTCTCTCTCTATGTGTGTGTTTAGAGTTTGCCACCCACACGCTCAACTTGTTAGTTTTTAGCTGTGAGCAGTTGGTAGCACAGCGGTAGAGATTTAGGCTTAGTGTGATTCACCCCAGTTGGCCCAGTGTGTTGTGTTGTGTTAGGCTTCTAGGTTTAAATAGTAACTTGTAATTACTGAGTGCTCTGCAAACTTATGAGAAAGTTGTGGTTCTCTGTGTGAAATGAGACTGAATCTGAAGGGGACAGTGTCGCTTTTGACTTCAACATTGCGCTCGTTAACAAGCAATTTATTGTTGGAGTGCGGAATACAAAAGAAAGAAGATTACGGCTGGCCACGCAAAGATATAAAAATCGATACATCAAGTAGGCAGAGTCTGAAGACCTGTTTCTTCACTGTTGAGTTTTTTAAATCACTTTTTGCAATCCCTTTTTGCTGTTATTTTAATGTTAGCTTTTGCTTTTATTGATTTTTTCTTTTTAAGGTCTGAAAAATGTCAAAACTTCTTAAATATATGCCCGGCACATCGGCTGCATAATGGCCGAAACAATGTTGTCAAAAAAGTTAAATAATGGCCGATAGATCGGTCCAACCGATACATCGCTCTCTGGCCCTGTACTCGTGTAACATCATTGTAAACTGTATTTACCCAAACATTTCATCACCCCTCTCCCCCCACCCGCTTCAGGCACCATGTGAACAACAGCATAGCGCTTTATGGCTGATATAACTTCATTGTATAAACCCTTGACCCCTGAAGATGTGAGGCTGATCTATTTCCTCGAAGTCCCATTACTTAACCGGAGGCTGGCGATCCCGCACTGTGATTGTGACGCTGCTATCTCACTATCTTTAATTTAGAAAAATGTGTGTGTGTGGGGTAAGGGGGGGGGTGGTTGGGGGGGAGGGGGGAAGATGCTTATCATCCTCCCCGTGTCTGTCACGTCACGAAGGTTTGTCCGCCCGCCGCCGCGTCTCGGGAGACCGGTCCACACCTATCTGAATGTTGCGTTTTCCACTACTTCTCTAAATTAGTTTTTTGTCCCCATGTCCTCCATCTATATAATGACCACACGGATAGGCTGGGACAATGATATGTCCTCCATCTGACAACCACACCGATAGGCTGGGACAATGATGGTGAAATCATTTGTAGCCATTTAATTCTTGCGGATTTTAGGGACATTCTCTCTCTCTCTCTCTCTCTCTCTCTCTCTCTCTCTCTCTCTCTTGTATTGCTTACTTATATTGAATATACACGTAGTTTAGGGATGCACGATAATTATCGTCCCGATAAATTGCGACCCGATATTAGCAATTATGACGTCATCCCGATAAATTCGATAACGTTATAATAGCGCCGATAATATACTTTATATGGGCTCGAAATTGCGATCATTTTGGACGCAAATGCGCCATAAAAAATATAGTTGGTAGCAACTATGGGACTACCAATCATTTCTGTGGTGCGCAAACGCTCCCCGAGTCGCCAATCTCTCCGGAGGAACGGCTGAGACGAGCGAGAGAGAGACGCTTCTCCACTCTGTCTGTTGCAGTGTGTAGTTCCATAGCAGGCTAATAGCCCCGCCTGCTTCTCTCTATCTCCCCTCTCTCATTTCACTCACTGACTCGCATTCATACGAACGGTGACTGTCTCAGCGTCTCGGCACTGCAGCTGACGAGCGCGTATTGGTGCTCGTTCATTCATCGCGCTGTTGAATGCGTGTCACTCGTTACCGGTTGTAGTTTATTAATTTGCTCCAGTTGTGTAGCATTGTGAAACGCGACGCGACCGTTTTGGTTGAGAAATGTAGAAGTAGTAGCTGTTTGGCTACATGATGCTACAGACCATGCTAATGACTTATATGCTAACAACAACGTCTATCACTGGAACTTGGATAGTGTTGTATTTGTGTTTACACACGCACACACACAGACAATAGTGGTTCTCAAAGTGGGATCCGGGGAGTCAGAGTTTACAAATGGAACGAAATTGACCCTTACAGGTCCATTTGGTTCCATTTGTACCCTCTCAGAGTTGACATTGATTTTACGATATAAATAAAAAATTATAAATTGAGGTCCCTTATGTAAATGGCATTAAATGGGGGGTCAGTAGCCTAATGCATGTCAAACTGGGTGTCCTTGAAATAAAAATGATGAGAATCACTGCTAGAGCCCTGGCATATATTTCCATATGTGGGCTAACAATTTGGGGTCCTTGCTCCTTGACATGGAAAAGTTTTGAGGCCAACTGACCGGACACACACAGACATTCACAGACATTATATTGTTGTTTTTATTCATTTAAAAAAATTCACACCTGTGTGAAGTGAGGGGCACTCTTATCATCATACGTCATCTGGCCAATCACAATTTGCTCTGGGACTCCCAATTTATATTGTAAAATCAATGTTATTTTTACTCTGAGAGTATACAACTGGAAATGTTCCATTTGTACACTCAGAGTTACAGACCCATAAGGGTCCATTTGGTTCCTAACTATATCATTTAGCTGGGGACCCCCTGGAACTCCCTCAGGTACCCCTGGGGCCGGGGGTCCCCGAACCCCACTTTGGGAACCACTGATATAGCCTACTATACTGTAATTGCTTAGGTCAAAGCTGTGTTACTTGTACCGTTACTCACTAGTATGTATTTCTATTTTTTATTCATGTCTATATATTTTTATTATCGGTTATCGTATCGGTATCGGTCTTGAGGAGCGGTAAATTATCGGTTATCGTATCGGTTTCAAAAAATCAATATCGTGCACCACTAGTAGTTAACAATTTTTGAGCGGTGCCTAACCACTCCAATGAACAGCTATGCGTGTCTGTTACAGACACACATAGCTGTTCATTGGAGCGGTATATGTATGTATACTGTAAGTCTCCATCTATGTACAGTATGTCTGCTTGAGTACAGCAATACGCTGGGTGACCTAAAGTGGCACTGTTGAGCAGCCACACACAGACAGACAGACAGACAGACAGACAGGGCCTGCAATGCTTTTTTCCCCCAAATCTTTGTAATATTGCCAAAGTACAAAATAGGCATTACTTTATGTAGTTTTAAGGAGTCTAGTATATTCTGAGGAATATATTGTAATATATTCATTACAGCTGCTATTAAGAATTTAGAGCAATCCCCATCGATAATCATGTTACACACAGAATATGAATACTAACGTGTCCCTTCGAATATTCAATAGAGTTGCCCAGATCCACAGGACAGCCAGGATTGATGACCTAGCACCCGTCTTAACGAAGACACTGGCACGGACAGATACAAGTACATTTGAGAACATTGAGTCTGACTCTAGAGTCATCTGTCTATGCCCCTGGGGAGGGGAGAGGAAGGGGTAAGCTATTCATTGGATGGCCCTGGGTGCTATAGGCTAGCACCGACCCAATGAATAGCTTACCGTCACACTGCTAGCTTGCCTTCCTTCTGATTTAAGAAACTGTTAAACACTTGAACCTTAGCACTCCCTTTTCTAGGACACATTCTCGAACATTTGGTGAAAATTGCAGATAATCAATTGTTGACTAAGAGATTTGGTGTACTGTAGTGGGAAGGAAGGGTTCCAGAAACCTTAAACCTAGTATTGAGTCCAATGACATGGCGTATATATAGGATTTAAGTGTTCTATATTCACTTGAAGAAATACTTCATCATCACCCTTAAAATGACTTTCCCCCCTATCAATAACTCACCGTGTTGAATTCATAGAGTAATTCAGTTTTTTGTCACAAGCCTTGAAGGCAAATGAAGAAACCAAAAACGAAGAAAATATTAGACCAATTGAAGTAAATATGAGATTAACCTCTCACACAAGTCTCACCATGTCGCAGTACTTCCAAAACATCACATTTCCAATTTCAATTTAAAACATGCTCTCGTGGGTTAGGGATTATTCACCATGAAGGCATGTGACAATTTTTTTTTTCTTTTATCACAAATTAATTCAGCGCATCACGTGGCGAGAAATTGATAGGAAAAACACATCTGGGAGGAGTGAAGTAAACCGCAGTCCACCAAACCTTTTCTCCATCTAGCCTTGAAAATGGCTGCAGTTTTGCTGTAATCTGTCAGTGGGAGAACTTTGATTGGCCAAATGATGACCCCCTCAAGCTTTTTGGCCAGGTTCCCAACAGCGACGATGACTGTATTCAGAGGAACAAAAAAATAAATAAATATCCTTCTGTGATTTACGTCTGAGGGAGAAGACAGTGGCTGATGATGCCGTGGTGATGGATCATCAGGGAGCGATGTCCCGGGGGGGTTTCGTCTCGTGCTTTTTACAACATTTGCCTTTCCAAACAGTTGAGACCCTGAGAAAAAAAGAAGTGCAATTTGTCTAAAAGGAAGCGACTCCAATCGATAGGATTTTCATTACAGTTATGTTTTCATACTCCAGCGGAGGGTTTCTGATGAATGATACATTAACGTGGCCGTCCCCTCTCCCCCCCCGTCCCCCGTCTCTGACTCTCTGTGTCGGTTGCTGCTGCCCCCGGGGCCTGTCATTCCAATGAGCCCGGAGCCGGACCCAGACGAGGTTTAGGTCAGGTGTGGAACCTAATTCACCTCCCCGGTCAACAGCTGTCCAGTTTGTCACTGTGGATTTCACTTTTTGTCGAGGCTCCGCAAGCGGCGGCAAAAAAATATTCTGGAAGGTGTGATTTTATTTTATTTTCCAGAGAGCTGCGCTTATTGAATTTTCCTTCAGTCTCTGGTCCCTACTTCTACAGGCAGAGCTAAGCAGCTTACCTATGGCCCTCAAATACCTCGCTACTAGTGTCGGAGTCTAGCTAAGGCTAGGCCTGTTCTTTCAGACTTTATTGTAATTCATAAATGCACTGTATAAGCCATGCGCCACATGTCTATTACTAGTGTAATGACAGGAGCCAGATGGTAATATCCATATGGGAGTAGTGTGAGAGGAATAGCGGTGTTGTGTGCCTTCAGGCCAAAATTGCTTCCCAGAGAGAAATTTGGAGGCAATCAATTGTCGTTCAGAGGCTCATATGTTGTGTTGTCAATGGCTCAACCACACCTCAACAGTGATTGATCAAAACAGCTGAAGCTGAAATTAAACCATTGTCCCCTGCATGGGATGCTTCACTGTGGATGAGCTGTGGCTCAAGCACTGGCGGAAAAGTACTTCTTACAACCTCTTTGTTTTTTCGACCTTTTATTTCGAGTTTTTACATTGTAGTACTGCTACTTTGACTTATTTGTAGTACTTCCACCACTGATAATAAGCAATAGCCAGTTAAGCTGTGGCAATCTTTCACCCCCCCCCCCCCTCCTCCTCCTCCTCGGTTTGAGGACAGGAGGCAGGGAGCTGATGGAATCGCACCTTTTTCCATTAGTGTCTCTTTGCCTCTCTGCCACTCAACGGGTTACAGGGACATCAGGCCATATAGTGCAGGCCTCATACCAGCCCAGAGTCATTTCTTTGATAATCTCTCACAGTTCTCTTGGACATCGTATGTCAAACACTGTGAGCAATGACCAAAGAGCTCTGTTGGCTTTCATCAGGCAGGTTTCAGGGTACAAAACTAAATAAATAAATATATATAATATATATATATATATATATATACACTATCACTATATATTTGGTGTAGAAACGCCCTAAAGTCTTTTCAGTCTTGCACTGCATCCCCCCCCCCCCCCCCCCCCCCACACACACACACACACACACACACACACACACACACACACACACACACACACACACACACACACACACACACACACACACACACACACACACACGCACACACACACAAACACACATCTTCCAGTATCTTATCTTCCAGTAACCCCCCCCCCAAAGCACACACACACATACGTACATATACACATGTTTTCATTTTTTTCCCTTTGCCTTTATTTTTTAAACTGTACTTGGGCCGTTTTTCCCCCTCACATTGCGATTAATGTTCCTCTGTCGGACATGGATGCTGGGGTTTAGAACACATTCTTATTTATTGTCACCTGGCAAAAGTCGAGGCCTATTAGGGGGAATAGGGATAAAAAAATATACAAATATTACAAATATATGTCGTCCTCTCAGTGGTTCCCAACCTTTCATAGTTCAAAACACAAAAGAGGAATTACTTAACATCTTTTTTTAAATACCTCTTCACAAGAAAAGAGGATATTTCCTTGCGACCCGCTGTTTGGGACACAGTGTCCTACTTCACTCCCCCCCCCCCCCACACACACACACACACACACACACCCCCCATCACCCACCCAACCAGAAGTACACAATACTCTACATTTGGAGAACAAATTGCCTGCTGTATAGCAGATTACACCCACGTCTGGTACAATACAGTACGTTGAGGTTTGGTCGGTCCAGTTGATTTATGAATTGTGTTTATTTATTTCTGTTGAAGTGGGTTTCTCTTATCAGGGTGGCTCCAGAGCAAATATTTGCTTATTTCCTCTTGTCTGATAACGCTCAACTTCTGTATTTGCTTTTTTTATTGCTTGCATCAGTTTATTTATGTACCTATTTTTTTATTGCTGTGATTCATGTTCTCTTCACTGGAGGTAAATGGCAATAAGGGGGCATAAGCACATCCATAAGGGCACGAGGCATAATTCACTTTGAGACGGGTTACAGGCACAGCGACGGTTTATTTAGCTTCCCTCTATCTTATCGCTGGGCTCTGTGATCGTTTTCTTCTCTGTGACCTTATTTGAATTCAGAGATAAGCATCCTCACAGCAGAAAACTGCACCAAATTAGTCCTTTATCTGTCGTCTTAAGGGAGTGCTTTGTCACTGTGGCTGTCTGCCGCTGAATGGAGGCTTGATGTACAACATGCGTGTGCTCGTTTCAGCCCGCCCGCTTACGGTAGTTGGCTCAAATGCCCAAATTCACTTAACCACTTGAACTACAGCATCCTCATTCCAGGGGGAACAATAGTCAGAAATAGCTGCAGATTGGCCGCTTTTAGTGAAGAAAAGGTCTGTTTTACTAATAATTGAGAGGGTGAGGTTCTCTGAGAGCATTCAGGTTCCATAAGTGCACTAAACTTGAAGACGAGAGTTTATATAACTAATTAAGATACTGTTACAGTTCAGGTTGTGTTCAAATTGCAATTTAAATCCTATATTATGAATTAATGTGGCTTCAATATTGACCTTGTTGAACATAACTGAATGCAACTGGACTGCGAACAGAAAGGTGATCGACAGTGATGCAGTGTGACGAGGAGTGAACTCGGTCACATTGTCACAGTGGTGCCACCAGAAGGTAAATGGACAGTTGGATGGCTGTTTGAACGTGACACAGCTCCTCTGGCAGGCGGCTGGTCCGTGACACTGATGGGGAGCGAGGAACGAGACGCCGCCGCGGCCTGCCAAAGCACTCCCACGGTTATCGCTGAGGCAGGGAATGAACAGATAAAACAATTCTGAGGGGGGAAATGATTCTGTCCGTAATCAGATTTATTTACGCAGCCCGCTGAGGAAGATTGATGTCTTATCCGCCACTGTGGATTTCAATTCTCTACGCTGTAGCGCGGATAAACAATCAAGTCTCCTGTCTCTGGAGAGTTAATTGTGTGCATGCGTGTGTATGACTGTCTGTGGCATGCATGCTATACTATGCATGCACCTATTAGGTGTGTTTTGTGTATCAGCATGTTTGTGACAACTGAGCTGGTAATGCTTAGCAGTGAAGTCACTGTCCCTCTACCTGAGATGTGCCTGTGACTATTTTTCACGGCTGTTAAATGCCACATATGCTCTTACATCTTGTGACGAGCAATTGAAGAGCGGTGCTTAAGCAGAGATCAAACCACTGCTGTTGCTCCTGTCTCGCTGTGAGCTCTGTTTTTCCTCATTCTAATCACTCCACCGACCGTAGCCAGCCACCATTTTTGACTAAGGAAAACGTTACGTGTCAGACCTAATGCTGCACACTCCACAATATGCACAACACGTTCCCCTCCAGATGCTCTCTGTTGTCGCTGCGTAGACGATATACCAGAATCAAAACTAACGACGATACAAGAAAGAACCAAGATAACTTTGAGATTAGTTTGGTCAAAGAACAATGGTGGAATAATCTATCCACCAAGAGTTGCATACAAACCAGCCATTACTTACTGTACACACAAGCATTATTATTCATGCTGAGTGTATGTACATAGTACATTGTGTCTCCTGGGGTATATTACAGTATTGCAATTTTGCTCTATATTACCATAACTATATACCATAACAGTCCATTTGGTTCCAGTTGTACATTCTGAGTTACAGACCTGTAACTAACCTCAATGCCCCCCTTTGGGTACCCGGGCCCCATGTTGAGAACCACTGGTCTAAAGTACCACCACACTGTAGTTTAGTGTATGCTGTCAGAGCAGGTCAGTGGAGTAGTTTGCTTGTTGTGTTTGTTGACATGAATGGCCATATAATCTCCCGTTTGTTGCATTGTTATATAGTGCAGTGGAATTGTTTCTGTGTCTTTAAATAATATTCAACCAAGGGAAAGTACCGTATGTACAGTACGACTGACATACAACTGCTCCGTCAAAAGTACAGCACTGTCAGAAGCTAACGAATCACACACATCTGCGTTTTTTCTTTTTTTTTTCTCCCACTCACACCAAGCACTTGTTTTTGACAGACAGCCTTCTTTTTTCTTCTTTTTTTTTCTTTGTATCTTTGACTGAAATAAAAGATTCCGTGGCTTGTTATCGAGTCGAATTCCCACTCCCGGGGAATAAACTTACAACCTGAGAGAGAGAGAGGTTCTGCAGAGAGATCTGAGGATGATTGCCCCCTCCCCCACTCGCCTCCTCAACCCAACCCGGCACCCAGGCACCACGTCTTATTATCTCCTAGAAAGTGCAAGGTTACAGCACTGTTACCTACAGGTGCTGCTGGGTGGGTGGAGGAAGGTGAGCCGGTTAGCGTTTGTTATCTCTGAATCCAGTTGGGCTCGCAGAAGGAAACCCATGCTGCGGAAGTCATCTCATCAGGGCTCTGCAATGGAATAAACATTTTCTCACGCACGCGGGTTCTGCAATTCAGTTGAGCTTGTTAGATGTTGGGAGAAATAGGGAGAATGTGGCAGAGATATTATGTTTAATGGACCCAGAGAAATACTGGGGGAGAAAGAAAAAAAACTGGAGAAGATGAAAAAAACAAAACAACCTTGGTCACCTCCTGGCATTAATAGAAAATTTATGAGAAGGATTTAGGCCGATCTCAATGCAGCGCCTTGAGAAGACATTGCTTTGTCAGTCAGCGCACGTTTAGCATAAATCTCTCATTCCTCATTTTCTGCTGCCACCTTGAACCTGCCAAGCTTCTCTCTTTCCTGTAGTCATACCACGCTTGGTTTATCTCCAGCCCTTTCATTCGCCATGGAAGTTTTCACTAGTTTCTGGTCCCCACACTCATCCCCGGGTATGGGGGGGGAGTGAAATAAGGAATATATATATTTTTATTTTTTCTTCGAATAACATTTTTGTCAATATGAAAAATAAATAAAACTGACGGCCATTGAACTAGGCAATGGGGAAAGAATAACGAATTATATATTTGTGATTTGTGTTTTTTTTAAATAAAATATTCAGCATTATGTGCACCTGCTGGCAGTAATGCACGGGGACAGATCTGCAGAATAGCTAGTAGAATCGCATTAATCTGTGGTTCATTATGCAGTCTTCCAAAAACGACAAATGTAATAGATCTCTGAAGGGCAAAAAAACCCAGCATTGTTCTTGTTGATGTTGTCGGGGGGGTGACCTCTGGAATGTTTCTTAATTAGCAGTGCAGTGGGAATTGGTGCTGATGGCTTGCCACCGCCAAAATAATCCAAATGAAATAGATGTGTTGATTAAAATTATTCAGTAACTAAATGTTGCCCTGCTGTGCAGCTGTTTCTGTGGACTTTTTCTATTGACCGCTAATGATGCAGTAGGCTTTTTTTGGGGAGGTGGAATAAAGTAATCATGATTTGCGTTGCTGCCTATGAAGGAGTGATAATGAATTGATTTGACCCATTCTTTGCTGGTACAGTGCAGTACAATCGTTAGGCTATATCTGTGCGTTAATGAGAGGGGTCCATTTTGCAGGTGAGGCAGAGCGTCACAGCGTGTGACAAGATGTGATTCATGGAGTGTGAATAGGCTCTAATGAGCAGCATATTTCAATCAGAGCTTAGAACCAGGAGCAAGCAAGGCCTTACTTCTGATGCTAATGGGAATTATACAGAAGAAAATCATGTGGTGCTTTACTGCAATGCAGAAATACTCTGTTAACAAGTAAAAGTCCAGAATACTTTTTTTTGTAAAAGTACAAAAGTATTGGCATCAAAATGTACTTAAAGTACCAAAAGTAAAAGGTCTTATACAGAATGCACAAAAGCAGGTTGAGCTTGTAGATCTGCTACCTTTGAATTTGAATCCTGAAAACTTAACTAACAGTTTTGGACGTATATGAGGTTTCCATATATATATATATATATATATATATATATATATATATATATATATATATATATATATATATATATATATATATCACACACACACACACACACACACACACACACACACACACACACACACATGTTTTATTATTGAAGATTATAAAGTGTTCCACAAAATCCTTTCAGATTGATATTGCCATGACAATGCCAATAGAGCATACCTGTTTTGTTTTCTCGGGGGAGACATTTAACTTTGACCTGCAGACAATACCACTTGTCAAGCAGGAGTGGTCCTATCAGACCTCAGGATCTACATACAAAAATATAATACTCTACCGCAGTGATTCTCAAACCTTTTTCATGTCAAGGACCACCAAATTGATATGCATTTCACCTGAGACCCCCATCTGAAAATGTTTTGTGCCCGGGACTGCCAGAAGAGATTTATACAAAAATAAATTTGAAGCTCACAGCAAGTGACACGCTTCATCTGCTATTTTTGAATACATATAAAATGATGCTATGTTATCTACTTTTGCGGACCCCCTGGACCCCTGGGGGTCCCCGAACCCCACCTATGATCTACCGTAAAGAAAACGCCCTCTAAAACGAGGCTTTAGGATCAAACTGTACAAAAACTAAACATCAAAAGCATTCATTGAGTACGGAATATCTTTCCCAGCCTACCTACATAATTTAGGAATCGAGGCTCTCCAAATGCATTCGTAATTTTTGCAGTTATGATTCATTTTGTCAGTCTTTATGCTCGGAGGCTTCCTTTCCCTTCAGGAACTATAACACTGTCAATACATTTTTAACAACGTCCTGTCAAAATGAATTTAGAAGGTCGGGGCTGAGAGCTGAAGATGTAATCCCCTCGTCACATACGATATGTACGATATGTGCATTTCTTCTGTGGGTATACTGTACTGTGTATTACTACAGTATAGTTGTGTGGGCCAAATATCCGGCATACCGGTATAGTAGAAATGCAGTGTGACACGACGTGTGGTGTGTATTTTTATGTTTTTTGTAGGCCTACTATTTGTATGATGTGGTATTGCTACTTTTACCTAAGTTTAAACATATACATATATATCAGATGACTTCTTTCCACCACTGCAGGGCACTGTGCTGTTAACAGCAGCAGTGATGGATGCCAGCAGTAACTCATAAGGCCATGCAAAGTAAACACAACACACAGGCAAAACCCAGAGTTTAAATGTTACTCTGGAAGTGTGAATTGTGCATCCTTACAGGTCCATACGGTGACACGAACACTCCGTATTGGACGTGTGTGTGCTGTATGATCCCGTGGCCTAATAATAGCTATGAGCTGAACCCAGTTGAACCAGATCCAGCAGCACAGGAGGCAGGCAGGGCAAAGTGGCCCCCTGCTGAGGGGTCCCGGTCCTCTGGTTCCCCGTCCCTGAGACAGATGCATCACGCTCCACCAGACCCGGGTAAATGTTTGTGTGCGCCGGGCCGGGGCGGGGCCGGCCGGCCGAGGGGGGGCCAGATCCTACCCATATATCCCTGGGAGGGGGGGGGGGGGGTCTCTGATTTACGAGGTGCCGCTTACTACCTATTGAGAGCAATTACACACTGCACCACATCTACGCAAACAAAGCCCTCTCTGCCTGCCTGCCTGACTGCCTGCCTACCACGGGAGGGAGGGCGGGCGGCGGCCATTTTGTGCTCTACACGAGGAAAAGGAGAAGGAGCAAAGCTACTCAGATGAGCAATGCACGGTTCCTAACAACGTGAAAGTGTAATCAATATAAGTCAAGGATGGGTTAAAAAAATAAAAAAATGGAACGGTGGAAGTCACTGTGTGTGATTGCATAGTTTTCTATTAAATATCATCACTCATGTCGCTATGACCTCCCCTCTTAAGTAATTGTGTGACACAGCCCAGTAAAGACGCGTCGATAAATCAATAGATGGCTATGGAGTACCGGTGGCGTAATGCTGGGATTTAATTGCCAGGTTCTCTGGCTGGCAGAGTTGTGCAGGGGCCACGATGCTCTGTGTGTGTGTGTGTGTGTGTGTGTGTGTGTGTCTCTCTCTCTCTCTCTCCTGGTTAACCACTTAAACCCTCTTGATTTAGTCAATTGGTTCAGAGCTGGCTCTGTACTTCTATTGGGCCAAATCTCTTCACCAAAAATAGCCAGACTTCGAGCTTACAAGATGTTGCGTTGCTACACGTTGTGAAAGTTTTCACAACTTTTCTTTTTTTGTATGGATGCTGGGGTTCAAGTGGTTAAGCGTCCCTATTCTGGGCAGGCCATATCGGGCAAGCATTTGTGAAATATCTGTGCATTCTCTAGATCGGCTATTTTCTATGACTCGCAGAGTGTTGACCCCTACAGACCCCTGGGAGGAAGCCAGTGCAATCAAGTATATCGCTGCTGTCGGGCAGAAACCTCTTATCTCCATATTTAAACTTTGTTGTGTTTAACCCATTCTGACCGGGCACCCATTTTGGTGTTGGCATCATGTCATGCTTTAGCTATTGAAAAATAGCAGATCTACAAGCTCATATCGCGCCACCGAGTGGCGCGATACGAGCTTGTAGGTCTGCTATTTTTGAAAAATCGACAGAACGACTGACATTTTTAGAATCTGATCTCGGGTCAGAATGGGTTAATCAGACCAGTGTGTGTCCAGTGGAAACCTCGTATGAATCTGACCTCAGGTCAGAATGGGTTAATTGATCATGCTACAACGTCACACAAAAGCATCAGAAGTAGCAGATGTCGGCTACATTGGCTACTTTTGAATTTCAATCCTGAAAAGTAACAGTTTTGGACATAATTTGATTATTCGGTTTCCACCCGGCAGAGACGATATCGTTTTATATAATAGGTATAGTTTAAGTGGTTAAGTCCCCCCCCCCCACTCCACACAAACATTGGTATTACTATCTGTATTAAGTTTGAGTAAAAGCACTTTTCAGCATTGATCCTCTGTTTGTGGCTGTGATGCTGAGGCAGGCGAGAGTGCAATTATTCAAAATGTTTCAGTTTGATACTTCTCTAACTGAATGCTCGTTAGACAGCTTTTGAGGAGACTTTGTAAACGCTTGACATTGATACATTGTCTGGATGTTTATTTTGGAACATCATAACTTAATAAACGTAATTCCTTAAAGTGAAGAGATTTGCATAATATAGAAATGATATAGAAACACACGCCATAGCGTACACACACACACACACACACACACACACATGGACACATCTTTATTTGCATTGACATTTTACAAGGAATGTCTTGAACAAAAACAATAGTGGATGCGCAAGCTTGAAAGAAACTCTACAACAAGTGCTTCAGGATACAGATCACAGGTACAGAAAGCATCACCTTCTCCATATGGCGACTGCCAATTATTTCAGACACTGAACAGAATATTGCCGATGCCCTAGCTCTCGGCTTAGGCATGCCTGCAATCTGCACGACTGATTTATGGACATTACCGAGGCTTCCAAATATGAACACAAGTAGTTTACATTTGTAGCCAAGCTGTATAATAACATCCTTAAGACGCTGGTGCTTAAGCACCTTGGTAAGGAATGCCTCTTCCAGACTGTGGTCAAATGTACATGCCACTTCCACAATGGTCACTTCTCTACTGTCCTCATCAACAACAACTGTGACAGCTGTGACATCTGAAAAGGCATCATTTTCATTATTGTGCGTGAACATGGCAGTTGAAACACGTGCTTATACATTTTGGTAGCTGATGAAACATATGAACTTAGCTAATTGGTCAAAAATTCTGTCGTGCCTAGCAATGTACATTCCCTTATACATAGCAGCCATTAAGAATATGTGACAGTGTTTCTGTAACTGGAGTGTGGTCATGGTGCAGACAATGAGGAGGAAACGTGTTAGGGTACCACAGAGAGAGATTGAGTCTTGTTGGAATTTAAGGACCTGTAATCTGGCTTTGACTGTAAAGGTGACTATATCCTCATCAACTGCATCATTTTTGCATCATAGGTATAGAGTAGACGCTTCCGGCTCTGGGGCGTCACCTATCTCAAGGAAAGGCAACATAGAGGCAACGGGAGGCGATATTGGCCATAGCTTTCCCCGAGATTCCTTGTGAAGCATAGCAGAATCGTGATGGATGAACGTAGTGACGATGTTTAGCGGCTCAATAGTAAATCCATGTCGCCACCCGGGTAAAATATGAATGCTTCTAAAGACTCTTAAATAGACGTTGACTAGCTTTTGCCGATTTTCGCTAGCTGCTGCTGGGGAGGAGGGGGTGCTCTTCTTAACTCATCCCTTGGCGGTGGATGAGTTGAGTTAACTGAACTGAACTGTATTTCATTTTCAATACAGTATTGACTTTGTATTGACTTTGTGTTGGGTTGAAATCATTGTGTTTTGAAGTATTTATATATTTTGACTGAGTTAAACGAGGTGTGTTGTTGTTTTTTACACAGTGACCTTTTGTAGGGGTTTTTATGATTCAAACCTTTAATGGTGGAAACCGCTACATAAATAAATGACACCCGATGTGGGGGCATGATAAGGTTATGTATTAATGCCACACTGTACAAAGACAAATATGGTGCTACCTAATTTGTGTTGGCACTGAAAAGCTTGGTGGCACCAGTGATACCTGTGAAAAAGTTAGTCTGGAGCCCTGTGTACGTATGATAGACAGTCACTGATTGGATCAGTCGAGATTGGGTATGTCATCTATCATAATGTATAGTTTAAAAAAATAAAGTCCATTCAAGTATCTCCACCATCTCACACACTGTTCGTTTTATTTAATTAGGTATATTGTGTGGCATGAAGCTAAGTGCGCCGGTGAAAACCAATGACATAAAAAAGAAGTAGAGATAATTGGTTCTGAATAAAGCCAGCCCTTTTAATTAACCTCTTAATTGAGGTAGTCACATCTGAATTGAATGAAGAACGTGTCAAGTGCAAATCAGCAGGTAAAAAGAAGAAGAGGGAAGACAAATGGCAATGTTCCACACATTAAGCTGTTTAGCCATCTTTATATAATCTGTCATGGGATGTTGGCATTGAGCGAGCATCCATTACATTATGTACTCATGACTTGATTCAATTACAATTATTGGTGATTGGAAGAACCAACATATAGACAGAGTGACATCCTTCTCATTACAGGAGAGAAGCTCCCATTCGTCACGCTCTGTAATTATCCCATTAATGTTCCATTGTAGTCTTAATTCATGTAGTTTCAACCACACAGAGAGTAAGTTAGAACATCACAAATCAAAATATATTATCCAAGAACTCGAGCTGACTTAGGTTACTGCCATTGATCCTAGGGGGTCAATCTAACCAATCAATATAATCGATTATAAATAATAATAATCATAATACCAATAATAATAATATATCTCTATTGCATGGTGCAAGAGACACCTAATTACAATATTGGATACAATCCTCGGATGAATTCAAATGTTATTTTCAGCAGGAGCAACTTGACTAAATTCCCAAGAGAAAAAGTAACGCAGGCTAATGTTTGTAAAGGTTAAATTACAGTCACAGCCCCAAGTCTACAACTGATAGCTTTACAAAGAGTGCATGAATATTATAAAACAACGCTGTTGAACCAAGAGAAAGGGCTGTTGGAAACCTTTTTTGAATACGTAATCTAAGTACTGTATACTCAGTGAAACTGACTTTAGTTGGCTCTTGTTCCCTTCTACACTAAATGTCGTCGCCAGAAATGACAGATTCAAGCTCACAGCGCGTCGCAATGCGACGTGTTGTGAGCTTGTGACGTGTCTAACGGCTTACCCTGGAACGTTAACCCTGGAATAGGGACCGCTCGGGTTCAAGTTGTTAAAAATACATAATTCAAAAGTAAATGTTTTGGAAGGCAACTGACGGCGTTGTGACTGGGAATTTCATGCCAGAGCGAGTCAGAGACGACAGACGTCACAGAGCTGTTGTCATCCTTTTGAAATAACTGTCAGTTCAGTCAAATCGCTGTGTATAGTTGGAACGCAGGCTTGCAGGAAAACAATGCTTAGCCAAAAGACCTGCTCGGAGCAGGGAGATTTCTTTTGTCAAGGCTGCTTCTACTCTCATCCTCTTCAATGCATACATCCACACCGTGCCTGGGGGCGTTGTTTGGAGGCCCATTGCCATGCCTTATTCACAATTAACCTCAAATTCTGTTCTTCTCCACGTCTTGACGTTTGGTGCAGCTACCAAACTAGAAGCATTCTTATTCAGATGTGAAGATGCTTGTTCAGGTGTGAAATACAGAGGCACATTGTGGACTGTGTTCAGGTTATCTGTGGATTATGAATCTTAGTCGGGTATTTCCCATTGGGCTCAACCCTCTTCCATGAGAAGGTCTTTGGATTGAATTTCCAAAGACCAGTGAAGTTCTGGCCCAGATTCTGAGCTGCGCTACCGCATCTGTCAGCAGGGCCATTCAGAATGTGTGTACATATTAATATTGGATAAACCGTGGGTGAAATAATGCAGGAAGTAAAGCATGGTGCATGGTGGGACTGGGAGTGATTGAAGTTCTTAACCCTGCCGACGACGGCTGGATATGCCTTATGAAAAGACGTTGCGATGTGGGAACGTGAATGAAGCGATAGGCTGGTTGTTACCATGGAAATGGATACTGTATACAACTACGTAACATTGGTGAACGACAGTGGTGAGTGACGATAACCATTCTGGCTGTCTATAGCTATACCCTACGTTCAGTAACTGCAGTTGCTCGAGTCTCTAGTCTCTCAACTCTATCTTGAATATTGTACCCCCCCCACCCCCTTTTATACTTCCCGATGACACCACTGATGACTGTAGTATAATATCCCGATTCCCATGTGCTTTGTTGAACAAATTTGTTTAGAAATCCATGTTGTACACCGCATCTCCACTAGCTAAAGACTGCTGGGTTGCACCCCGAAAATAGCTGATCTACAAGCTCTCCACCGGTGGGCTCTGTTATTTATGTTCCCCATGGGGGGTTCATTGTATATCTATCTCCCTGCTCTGAATGTTTATGATGGTTAATCATGCCGAGCAGGGAGTAAATGCAGCAGAACCGAACGCCAAGATAAATTTCATATGCATTATGCACACTTGTATTGTATTCTCATTCTATAATAAATATTGGTTAAATCTATTCCGTGAGTGGTCTGACTGAACTCCACTAGCTAAAGACTGCTGGGTTGCGCCCCTAAAATAGCTGATCTACAAGCTCTCAACGCGTCGCAGCGCGGCACGTTGTGAGCTTTTAGATCTGAAAGTGCCCTCTTACGGGATTTCAGCCCCCGCCTCCCTAACACTCTCTGCATTTCCCTGCTGTTACCGTTGGCCATGGCTGCCAATTCATACCTGAAGTTGATCTCTGTGTCAAACACTCCGATGTTGTTCACATATAGAGTCCACATGCAAACATCTTAGACCCAATCATGGTGGTTGAGTTATACAATATAGCAGGTGCGGAGGTACCTCTGGTGTCAATGAAAGACCAGCCCATTGCGGCGGTGTCCAACTTGTAGATGCTACTCATAATACCCTACACCGATATACATGACGTTCCTCAGTCAAGACACGAGCCGAGCGAGTGTGGCTCATCTCTGGATCTGTCCCAGAAACCTCAGGCCTGAACCATCTGTGGGTGTCGACATCAAACGCATAAAGCTGATTGCAGATTTCTGCACCGCCACACTTTTGTGTGGAATATGTGTGGAATATATACTTGGATCCCCCAAATATGTAGATGACATCTCCTATACCACTTTTGAACAATCGGGCTTTCCTCATCATATATGGGCTTTTATGGAAATTGGTCTCAACAGGCCAACTGATTTGGTGGTACCAGTGCTGTCGTAATGTGTACCGGTATATTATATCATATAATGTGTGGATGTACTCACTCACTCACTCACTCACACGCTAACAGCTACATGTTGTGACCTAGTGGATCTGCTATTTCTAAAATAGAGTTTAAAGTGGTACATTTATTTTTCCGCCCCCTATTTTATAATATTTTTCTCAAATATCACCTCAAATGGCAGAGAGGGCGTGACCTCGGCGGCCATTACTTGATTAAGTCTGTGTTTGGTTCTAAATGTAGTTTTTTGTATATTTTCAGGTCATTCTGTATGCTGCTACTGTACATTGTCTGAAAGAAGCCAAACTCAAATAGTTTTACTCTTATGCACCATTTGCACAAGATCTAACAATTTTATGTAACCTTGAAACTTAAATTGGAAATATTTGATGGTAGACTACAACCTGACAGTGTAAAACTGAACACATAGTGACTTTTCTGTGTTTTTCCAGACACCGATATATCTCTCACACTCTCCACCTCATCTAACTCAGAGAATGAACTTGTTTTAGGATCACAAACCCCATATATGTCCCTTATGAATATCCCACTGAGTTCTTTCAGTTGGAGTTCTTTCAGTTGGAGTTCAACGCCGATCGATCCACAGTATTGGGCAGACATGAAACCCTGGCTTACCCTGAAGAGCGGGGGTGTAGGCAGGGGTGTGGGGGTGTAGGGGTGTAGGGGTGTGGGCATAGCGAGATAATGAGGAGTCCGAACGAAACCACATTCATGCAGGTCCCAAAGAGTCTGATTTTTGGAGATTCCCATGGCCACCGATGTTTTGAACCATCTTTGATGAAACAAGTAAATATAAAATGCACACAGACAAAACATAAAAAAATTCAATGACTTTGAAAATTCTTCAAAAAATATCTGATCTACAAGCTACAATCTTGTAGTACCGCAATCGTTAAGTGTTTTTTAGCTTATACAATATTTATAAAAGGGGAAAAAAAGGTTGGTAATAATGAACATTTTCCAAATGGGGAACCAGGTTGAAAATTGGCAAAAATCTGGACACAAAAGCTCCATGATTGCTGATTATTTTTTTTCTTTTAATTCCTACTCTGAGAGTGGTACAAATGGACCCTTAAAGGTCCATTTCTGAAGGGCCAATTGGAACCCTGGAGTACCCCCTGGACCCTCACACTGAGGACCCATTGCACTAGAGAGAATAGGTGACTTTAAATCGGCTTTATTCATAATTTCTAGTTTCAGTCAATGAGCGCCAATCTGTCGCGCCACACAGATGGCAGGAGCAGCGGTTTGCTGCCCGGACAGAAAGACAGACAGACGGACGGACGGACGGACGGACGGACGGACGGACAGACAGACAGACAGGGTGGAATGGGATGAGTGTACATGGCAGGTGGGGGGGGACTCATTGTAATGTAATGTAAATCTAAAGGGTAGTTGGGACCTTACGGCTCTAACATTGTGCGTTTTGGTTATGCCCTTCACGTGGAGTGCAGGTGCTGTGCGTTGATGGGATAATGACACCCCGGCGACATGGGGGAAGGGCGCCGACATCTGCAGCGGTGAATTCAAACAATGAGGAGAGAGAGAGAGAGGAGATGGGGAGGGGGGTACATACTGTAGCGTCGCCGTCAGGTGGACACCTTGTATGTCCAAAAAAAAAAAAAGTGTGTGTGTGTGTGTGTGTGTGTGTGTGTGTGTGTGTGTGTGTGTGTGTGTGTGTGTGTGTGTGTGTGTGTGTGTGTGTGTGTGTGTGTGTGTGTGTGTGTGTGTGTGTGTGTGTGTGTGTGTGTGTGTGTGTGTGTGTGTGTGTGTGTGTGTGTGTGTGTGTGTGTGTGTGTGTGTGTGTGTGTGTGTGTGTGTGTGTGTGTGTGCGTGCGTGCAGCCTCCTCCCTCCTCCACTCCCACACCCTCTTGATGAAAACTCGGGTGACTTGTGATGGTGCTTTTATGTTGGACTGTTTGTGTGTCTGGGGGTGGGGGGACAACGAATATGCTTTTACTTTTGGTGTGTGTGTGTGTGTGTGTGTGTGTATATAGAGCTGCAATGTTCAAATAGCTGAAACAGGGCTTAATGACCTTTTTCTAATAATATGAATCTACAGTGTAACTTGTAACTAAAGGTCTCGAATAATTGCAGTGGAGTAATTGTACAGTACATTTTTAAGTATTTGTATTTTCGGATATGTATACTGTGAAAGGAGGGACATCCGCACACTGCCACTTGCTGGTTCAGAGCATTTTATTGAGCAACGTTCCGGTCTTGCGACCTTCCTCAGGCTTGCCTGAAACGTTGCTCAATAAAACGCTCTGAACCAGCAAGTGGCAGTGTGCGGATGTCCCTCCTTTCACATGATTATACTCTCTGTCCTCATCGCACCTGCTCCAAATTGCCTGCCAGGTGTGCGGAAGTCTTCTCTCTACACGGATATGTACTGTAAAGTACAGTATGATTTTCACTCCACTGCATCTTCTAGGAAAGGGGAACCACTTATATTTTACATAATTGTGAAAATAGCAGATCTACAAGCTCATGTGTCATGATGTGATATGCCATTTCAACTATGATTAATATGATGATTTTGTTTTATATCAAACAAAAATAATGTGTACTCAGGGGGGGTTTCCACTGCCATCCCTTGAAATACAGAATCATCCCTTATTAGGCAAATGTCCTTTATTGAACTGATAAGGGACACGCTTTTTGGTCCTTATTTTGTGAGTTCAAACGGCTCACATTTATTATACTATAATACAAGTTGTTGTAACCATGTAAACCCTAGTCTAGACTTGGTAAACTGGGCCTGAGTTCTCTCTGTACTTGTGGCATTTTTAGTTTATTTCTTTTGGAAATAAGGGACACTCGGTCTTGTGTCCCTTTATTTGAATTTCAGGTAGTTGGCAACCCTTGTTTGTTTTTCATTTTCACTTAGAACAGAATATTTTAATATATACACCTGCCTGAGGAAGGTCCAGAGGGACCGAAACGTTGCATCATTAAATAAGACAATACCGAGAAAATACACAGTGTACCTTATTGCTTTCATTGATGTCCACTGGCCTACGCACCTGTGCATACGCCTAATTTCTAGGTGTGCGAAAGTTTTCTCCTACAAAACATATTTACACAAAACCCTCTGTGTGGCCATGCTATACTGTACATCGCTGCTCAGCGCCACACTGTAGGGACCCAGGCAACAGGGAGGACGGATGTGTCTCTGATGCCGCTGAATCGCACAAAATAGCTACACTGAGGTCGTGTTTCGGTGGCAAAAGAGCACACATTATGTTAGCAGGGATCTGTGTGGAGCTATAAGCACAGATTTCAAAAAAGAGCGAAGAGGGTGGAGAATGATGCAAGCCAGCAAGACATTTACAAGATAAATATTACATCGGAGACGAGGACTCTCCACATTCCCCAAGACGTAGGCGGCAAGAGGATGTCTTGGTTGTGGCAACGCTGTCAAAAAAATGCAGCCTTCGTTGTGTCTCTGCGCCGCCGTCCTGACATGAGTTGCCTATTTTAGACCCAAGATTTTCCCCCACATGGGCTTTTAAAGAACGTACTCAATGTCTTTAAATGTTTTATTTTATACAAAAAGTGTTATGATAATCAGTTATTGTAAAGCAACACATTTTCCGCTGTAATCTGAAGACTCGCCACTCACCTTATAGCCCGTACTGTAGTAGACTACTTGACCTAGTTTTGAAGATCACGCAGACTCATGCGCACAGGTTAAAATGCAATTTAGATAGCATGGCATTTAGGCAGATGCTAGGTTCACTGTGTATCCTGTAGTTCAACAGAAACAGATTGTTATTTTGATATTCTATATTGTTTAGGTTCTTGGTTTACTATTATCATAGTTTACTGAGGCACTACACTATCTCCCTACATTTGATGTATGTGTTTACTTTGCTTATTTTAGGTCATAATGCCTAAATTGTAATTTGGCTTGCATAGAACATCAAACGACCAAAATAATATGATGTTATATCATATGATATCACATTTGATGGAATTAGATTAGATTGTAGATTTTGTCCAGTGGTTCCAGGGCGTCCCCAAAACGTCTTGTACATAGATCTACAAATTACCTTGTACATCTGCTATTGTTGAGTGGTGCAACCACTCCTACAACCAGCAATGTCTGTGCGTACCTAGTACTACCTACCTACCTACCTACCTACCTATGTGTATCTGAGCACGAGTATATGACTTATTAGTACCAGTAGGGGGCGCCAGAAACAGAGGAATAGTGCTGTGCCTGCTAATGAGAGAGAGAGAGAGAGAGAGAGAGAAAGAGAGGTGGGGGGAGGGGGAGGGGGAGGGGGGGGAATTGCAACACTCGGTTCACACAGGTGTGATTTTGAAAACTTCCCTGGTCAGATACGTATCAATTTGAGATGAAAATGACATGTACAATATGTTTGAGAACCTCTGGTTTAGTCCACTAGCACTAGAAAATAATATGGCTATCATCTTTCCTTCATACAGTGCACTACAGTACACTGACTGCCCGTGTTTCAACCTGGTCACAGTTGGATGTCATGTGTTTCAATGAGAATGGGATCAGAAAAACGTTTTTTTTTTCTCCCCAGAGTGGGAGAAATTGTGTGCACGTCTGTGCGTGGACCGTCATTCATAAACATAAAAAGCAGTGTACGCATACTTGTGCGCCCTGTGCATTTCAAGCCTCTAGAAGATAGTTTCATAATTATCCTCTGCCCCAGCTCCGTTTTCAGCTGCGTTGGAATTGTGGGTAATCCAGACATTGATTCATCTTCAAACACTGTATGACTGTGTTAATAAATAATGCAGAAACTCACACATTGGGAACATATAAATCGTTGGCTTTGCTTTTATCCAGCAGGAACGCAATCTGGTGGTGCGCAAAATATTACATATTTGGTGTTGTATTCAACCACAGTACTTTAGTCAGAGTATAGATAGATGAAGGTGAAGGTTGCTCTGTAAAATGTGTACTAGATTTACTAGTATTGGAACATTTCTGTTGCATTGTGACACCTTGTGACCTTGTAGATCTGCTATTTTCACAAAGTTCTTGGAGTCAAATGTGTGAACTACTCAAGCTCATAATTGTAGATATTCAAAATGCACTCAAATAAATTTACTTACAGGAGTTACTGTCCACCTCCACCCAAAGCCACACTTATTGAAAAGTATTAAGTTGTATAACACCTCAAGACTGAGATATGCATTGGCAGTACCTTTTTTGTTCTCACAACCAGCCAGTAATTGTTTAATGTTGCTGAGTGGGGAATTGGCAGCAGAATATGACAATTATAAAACACCTTAAGGAATCTTTCTTCTATTGTTTTCAAATATAAACATGAAAGCATTGCTAGATACTGTACTGCTGTGTTAATTGATCATTTAATAACACTTCATCGTTTTAGCAACTCTATAATTAGAGTTGCTTGTTGTTACTTGTGTGTGTGCTCTATCATAATTGTAATTAATGAAAAAAGAATAATTGAAAAAAATGGACATACTGTCTCAAAGTACAGTCAATGTACCTCAAAACTGTACTCAAGTAAATGACTCAAGTAAAGTGTCTCAGTTACTTTCCACTACTACCGCAAGGAACCATATGGATCATCAGATCACAGGCTGTTGGTGGCCTCACCAGCCCTTATCCCCAGGTGATAAGTGGCCATCATTGATCTCCATCACAGTGAACTTAGTGGCCACTAGAGCGCATCCCTCATACTGTTCTTCTCTTGGCGGCGGCCATATGGTTAGTACTTATAGAGCCACCTGCCTCCGCTGCTAACCAGGGAGGAGCGGGGAATAAGCAGGCTAGGGGAGGGTCTTAATGGAGTCCTTCTGTCTGACATTTGGAGCCCGGATGGCTCGGCCACAGGAGGGCCCTTGGCTGGCTTCACAACAAAGCTCTCCTCCGACAACAACGGAGGAACTTCATATGTCGTCGCTTTTCTGGTAGAAACCTTGAATCTCTAACTCACACCATCTTCAACAACCACTTGTCCCAAGTTCCAACCTTTTCTCGATCAGGGGCCACTTGGAACTCTCCAAGGCGATTGCGGCCCACCCATTTGACCACTTACAGTAACGCGGTGTTCTGTGTGCATTTTCAGAGCATGTTCATTTGAATGATCAGTCAATCGATTGTGTTCCAGCTTGGATCAATGGAACTATTATAAGACTTATATGTTGTTGCTGAAACCTTGTTTCTCCATAACTATACCATGCCATCTTCAACCGCGTATCCAATGTTGGGTCGCGTGGGCAAAGGTTTCATCAGAGAGTTCCAGATTTTCCTTTCCCCAGGTTTCATTAGCCAATTCATCCTGGGTGATCCCGAGGTGTTCCACGGCCAACGTGGAGATATAATCTCCCCCATCTGGTCCTTGGTCTGCCCTGAGACACACACAACATACGGCCCTTTGACTATGTCCATACGGCCTACAAAGTCCTCAAGAAAACAGAAATGACCCCCTTAAAAACAAACACACACACACACATATATATATATATATATATATATATATATATATATATATATGGCAGTATTATATGATAATGGCTTTGAGGCAAATAATGATGATGAAGCTAAAGATACAATTAACACCACGAATGCCTGGGGGTGTTTAGGAACATTAGCCTATGAGAGCACGGCTTGGGTGCAGCAAGTTGTGTGGGAAGTACTGGGAGCTGATGGTAGTTGTGGCGCTCCACTTCAGCAACCCATCTCCCAGGGGTCTAGTAGTGCATTGTTACAGGGACAGACTCCTGCGTGTTACCGGCTGATACCGACAATAAGCCACTCCCGAACTACTTGTACTTTTTGTAGAGCCCTGTGAGACTCCATTCAACAATGTATGGGGTTTAAGTGGGTATGTGTCTCGTGTGTAGTCTCAGTCTGTCGCACAAACTAGTAAAAATAGTCAGTCTACAAGCTCACTTGTGGTTTTGAAAGTGGTTAAGTCTGTCAATGGGCTTCATATATATTGTACCAATGAAACAATTCTTATAGTACAGTGGCGTAGCTCTTAAAGCTCTGTCACTTATCCTGTCTCTCTGCCCCCCTCAGCTATGAAGCGTAAACAATTATAATGGACTGAAAAAATGGAATTGAAATAAAGTCACATTTTATTTTTGTTTGCATACAGTTATTTATACCACCCACATCTGTTACAAAAAGCCCAAATGCTTGGTTGATTTGTGATTTATTCCCAGGTGTGAATTTGAGACTATTGTTTTTGTCAAAAATAAAACTTGTTGTTGGTCTTTGGTAGAAAATAAACTTTTTCATCGTCAGTTTAGTTTTAGTTGATGCTTCAAATAGACGGAAGGGTACGTTATCTATCGTTTAATGGTTTCTTGACAGTATTTGCTTCAGCTGGGATTTATTTTAAATAATGGAAAATGTGGATACGCTTCTACACTTAAAGCTGCAATCCGGACGTTTCATGTTCATAGCCATTATTTGAATCATATGCCGCTTCTTCCGAGAGGGAATTCTGTGTATTGTGTATACGGTGTATTTCACACAGGCAGGGTCCATTTGGTTCCATGTGCACCCCTCTCAGTGTTAAATAAACACTGATGATGTTACAGTGCAGATTGGGGACACAGAGATATGTACAAAAAAAAAGATCTAACGGGAGTTGGTGGAGTGGACTAATTCATATCAAACTGGCAGTCCTTGAAATGAAAGTGGTTGAGAATCACTGTCTGTCTGTTATTACAGATTGGATAAAATAAGGTTTTACTCATTTAAAAAAAGTTGCCGATAGCAGCTTTCTACACTGGATTGTCGCTCTAATTGAATCCACTTCAGTTTGAGTGGAGTCAGTATGAGCGGTTTGCCACTTACTGTCCAGTGTCCACCAATACTTAATCACACTCTTTGGTGTCCTTATTGTACAAAATACATCACTGGTTCTCAAACAGTTTCATATCAAGGACCCCCAAATTAATATAATTAATAAATTAATAAGAGAGAATATTCTTGTTAAAATATATGAGCAGCAAACAAGAGCAGATCTACACGCTCACAACAATCCTGTGACCCTGCGATGCTAGCTCATTTAGCTGTGGACCACTGCAATACATTATCACACTTGCCAGCCTTTATAAATACTTAAACACTGCTGTACATGTAGTGAAACAGACCAAATCTCTTTGCCAAAAATAGCTAATCTACAATAATAGATTGGCATTTTTTTTGCATATACTGTATGTTCCCCCCTATTTACAATTTAGGCAGTTTGCAGACGCTCTTAATGTAATCAGATTTATTTTCTGTTTTGATGTATGGCCAGAAAAGTAGTTTTTTGACACTCTGTAGGCGTTCCCACATATTCTAATATAATGTATTTAAAGACGGTTACGCCGCAGACAAAGCCAACTCGGATCGTGACAAATCATGACAATGAACACAATGTTTTGGGCCGATCAAATCATTAGAAAGAAGAAAAGAAAGTCAGGAGACAACACTATTTGTTTTGTTTTTCGTCTTATAAATGATTTGATCGGCCCAAAACATTGTGTTCATTGTCATGATTTGTCACGATCCGAGTTGGCTTTGTCCGCTGCGTAACCGTCTTTAAATAAATTATATTAGAAGTGCCGATGGGAGAATGCATTGTGTTTTCATTTCCTGGGCCACTCGTTTTTCTGAAAGGGGGAGGGACTGCGGCGCTCTATATGAGTGACTGACTGTCGCAAACGATAAAGAGACATCTCCCTGACAAACGCAGAGACAGCTTGTTTATTTTTGGACCACAATGCTTATATGAAACGATTTTAAGATGACCCCATGTTATTCTCCATAGAGAAATTACTTCCGTGAACCAGGCAGAACCAGGGGATGAGCGAGCGACGTCAGGACTTCGGCACTCTATAGAATGCTATTAAATGCCGTCTGTCTACATAACATGCATACATCTAAATTTAGTAAATTACATATTTTAGCCTTTGAATAAGCCTGCAAGGTCGTCGAATATATGGATACCGGGGTACAAGTGGTTGACAATAAGGAAATGTTCTGTTATTTCTGTTCGTGTGTGTGTGTGTGTGTGTGAGAGAGAGTGTGTGTGTGTGTGTGAGAGTGAGAGTGTGTGTGTGTGTTGGCATGGTGACTGACTTTGTTCTTGTACAAACAGCATCTCTTCCTGAGGATGTGAGGTAAATCAATACTGGAGACAGCAAGCTGCCAATCAAATAACAATATCACTTCTGATACATCAGCGGGTGTCACCGCCTTCATTGTTTATCAGCATCATATTGACAAATGCCGTCTGAAAAGACTTCTACACAATGTCACATGGAAGACGCTCTGTACCCGGCCCGATAAGTCACTGTGTGCGTGAGCGCGTGCACAGGAAAGTGCTCACACGGGAAAGTGTTCACTTGACTCTGCTGCAAGTGCTGGAAGTACTCTGGTTTTTAAAAGTAGCAATACCACATTGGAGGATTGGGCAACGCATGTTCGCCAACCTTAATCTGGTCGACTATTGGCGCTTCGGAAAAGCATTACGGACCCCAAATACTGTATATGTGATATATGTTTTTCAAATGTTTGTAGAAATGTGTCGAGTTACATAACATTTTTACTGAAGTATTAGAACTTTAGTATGTACTTAGTAAGTTACTTTTCAACATTGCCACCGGTAACATATGCGCACGTGCAGGAAAGCAGCTCCACTCATAAAGCCCATTCAAGCGACAAGCGCATCTCAATGCCGGTTTTTATTCCCTTTGAATGCAATAAAACCAAACATCTAATGCTCGTCATTGGGATCTTATGGCCGCAGAACTACTGTCTCTCCCCCAGAACAATGTTCTCCATAGTCTGGTATTAATGAGCACACACTCCTGGCCTCCCTAATTGCTTGCCGGGTCTCTGCATGGCTCATCAGAGAGGGACTTAATTGGCCATCACTGCCCAGGCAAGCATGAGGCCGCACCATGCGGCCCTGTTTCTGCCTGCAATGTTCCTGCCTGCCCGCTTCTAACCATACGTGCGCAGAATAACTAAGTAGCATAAATATCCCTTCATTATGTGGTTGCTGCGTTGTTTAGCCCGGAGGTCTTGATCTGCATGTTTGTACTCCATCTAGTGCTTCACAATTCATTAAAAAAAGATCAAGATCTATATTGACGTCCCAACCGACATTGACGACACCTGCAATGCAATCTCATTTCTAAAACTGAGCGAGAATCGTGCAGCACTAACTACTGCTGCACGATTCATGCTCAATCTTAGTTTGAGAATCATGATCTCACAGATTCACATTTGAGCAAGAATCATGCAGCACTAACTCCATCAAACTGTGTTTGGTGTGTTTTGGTAACTACAGTTTGCTGTTCCCTCAGTGTTTGCAGTGTTTGTGCTCCCTCTTTCTTTTAACTGCTAAAGTGTCACTGGTGTGATCAAGTGTTCTGTTCCCTGCCATCAGTATTGGGGTCTCCCAGTGCAGCGTTGACTCCCAGGAAGATAAGTGTCCTCAGCCGCCGGCAATCAATTTATTTGACTTCTAATGTGGAACACACGTGCGTGATGAATACTAAGTTAATGCAGGGCAGGCAAGAACGGAAGCAGAAATGTTAGTTAGAATGTGTAGTATTGATGTGTTGTGGATGCCCTGGGTCCTCTGTGAGAAATGATTGTCTCTGTGAACTTGTACATGCCTTTCCTCGATATTGTGAAGGCGTTCTTTTACAATAAACGCTAACTTAATTAGTCTCGCCACTGACTCCCACACTTTGACAGTTACACATTGTTATTAGAGTATCTTTACTTTGTTGTGTATGTCACTTTGTGTGTGTGTGTGTGTGTGTGTGTGTGTGTGTGTGTGTGTGCGCGCGTGCACTGGCCCAGTCACCCCTGCACTTCAGTATCTATTGGTTTAGAGGTGAAACGCAGACCTAGACAAGTCCTTGAAAAAAATTTGACTCCTCAACCCTGACAAAAAAACAGGGGAAAAAAAGGACACCCACATAATGCAGTATTGATTGGTGCTTAAATCGGTTTGATAACGGCTTTGTCAAATCAGCTCTTTTAACAATCAGATTAGAGCTTTTAGTGAAATCGATTAGGGGGGTGGGAGGCCACGCGGGTCTCACATCTACCACATGACACTGAGAGAGGAACTCATAGGATGGAGTGTGGAGACCCATGAAAGTGCAGAATTTCCCATTCACCAAGGAACAAGTAGTCTATGACTTATATGTCATAGACTTAAATGTAATAATACGCCGCGTCAGGCGTGCAAACGATTAAGCACGCACAGGCAAATGTGTTCAGAAGTACAACGATTAAGCACGCACAGGCAAATGTTGTCGGACTCCGAAGCATCTGTTTCGGTTTCGTTTGCGCGACGGTTTCGTTCGGATGGCTGGGCTCTGTGCTGCTAGTGCTGCTGCCTCGCTCTGGAGCTAACCTCGCCGAATTCACGACATTGAGGGGTAAGAAATCATCCCGGTCGTGTGGTTCATGTAACGTGTGTGTCACTGTTTAGGACTGGCCCCAACATGACGATTTTGACGTAGGCTGTTGAGCTTGCGCAACAACAGCGTGTTTCACAAAAGTAATATTTGTACAGTAAATAAGGTGGGTAGCCTATGTTAATTCTGGGAGCGTGCAGATGTTATATATATATATTTTTTTTCATTAAAATAAGTCCTGGACTGTATTCTTCAAAAGGCACATTATGAGTCACCAGCACATCAGAGATTCCGAACAGAGAAGGACCACTGCTAATTGCCAGTGTCGTGCAGTGGTTCCGTTGGTGGGCCTGTGAGGTATCTCTGTCTCCTGAGCAGTGGTTCTGTTGGTGGGCCTGTGAGGTATCTCTGTCTCCTGAGCAGTGGTTCTGTTGGTGGGCCTGTGAGGTATCTCTGTCTCCTGAGCAGTGGTTCTGTTGGTGGGCCTGTGAGGTATCTCTGTCTCCTGAGCAGTGGTTCTGTTGGTGGGCCTGTGAGGTATCTCTGTCTCCTGAGCAGTGGTTCTGTTGGTCGGCCTGTGAGGTATCTCTGTCTCCTGAGCAGTGGTTCTGTTGGTGGGCCTGTGAGGTATCTCTGTCTCCTGAGCAGTGGTTCTGTTGGTGGGCCTGTGAGGTATCTCTGTCTCCTGAGCAGTGGTTCTGTTGGTCGGCCTGTGAGGTATCTCTGTCTCCTGAGCAGTGGTTCTGTTGGTGGGCCTGTGAGGTATCTCTGTCTCCTGAGCAGTGGTTCTGTTGGTGGGCCTGTGAGGTATCTCTGTCTCCTGAGCAGTGGTTCTGTTGGTGGGCCTGTGAGGTATCTCTGTCTCCTGAGCAGTGGTTCTGTTGGTGGGCCTGTGAGGTATCTCTGTCTCCTGAGCAGTGGTTCTGTTGGTGGGCCTGTGAGGTATCTCTGTCTCCTGAGCAGTGGTTCCGTTGGTCGGCCTGTGAGGTATCTCTGTCTCCTGAGCAGTGGTTCTGTTGGTGGGCCTGTGAGGTATCTCTGTCTCCTGAGCAGTGGTTCTGTTGGTGGGCCTGTGAGGTATCTCTGTCTCCTGAGCAGTGGTTCTGTTGGTGGGCCTGTGAGGTATCTCTGTCTCCTGAGCAGTGGTTCTGTTGGTCGGCCTGTGAGGTATCTCTGTCTCCTGAGCAGTGGTTCTGTTGGTGGGCCTGTGAGGTATCTCTGTCTCCTGAGCAGTGGTTCTGTTGGTGGGCCTGTGAGGTATCTCTGTCTCCTGAGCAGTGGTTCTGTTGGTGGGCCTGTGAGGTATCTCTGTCTCCTGAGCAGTGGTTCTGTTGGTGGGCCTGTGAGGTATCTCTGTCTCCTGAGCAGTGGTTCCGTTGGTGGGCCTGTGAGGTATCTCTGTCTCCTGAGCAGTGGTTCTGTTGGTCGGCCTGTGAGGTATCTCTGTCTCCTGAGCAGTGGTTCTGTTGGTCGGCCTGTGAGGTATCTCTGTCTCCTGAGCAGTGGTTCTGTTGGTGGGCCTGTGAGGTATCTCTGTCTCCTGAGCAGTGGTTCTGTTGGTCGGCCTGTGAGGTATCTCTGTCTCCTGAGCAGTGGTTCTGTTGGTGGGCCTGTGAGGTATCTCTGTCTCCTGAGCAGTGGTTCTGTTGGTGGGCCTGTGAGGTATCTCTGTCTCCTGAGCAGTGGTTCTGTTGGTGGGCCTGTGAGGTATCTCTGTCTCCTGAGCAGTGGTTCTGTTGGTGGGCCTGTGAGGTATCTCTGTCTCCTGAGCAGTGGTTCTGTTGGTGGGCCTGTGAGGTATCTCTGTCTCCTGAGCAGTGGTTCTGTTGGTGGGCCTGTGAGGTATCTCTGTCTCCTGAGCAGTGGTTCTGTTGGTGGGCCTGTGAGGTATCTCTGTCTCCTGAGCAGTGGTTCTGTTGGTGGGCCTGTGAGGTATCTCTGTCTCCTGAGCAGTGGTTCTGTTGGTGGGCCTGTGAGGTATCTCTGTCTCCTGAGGTATCTCTGTCTCCTGAGCAGTGGTTCTGTTGGTCGGCCTGTGAGGTATCTCTGTCTCCTGAGCAGTGGTTCTGTTGGTCGGCCTGTGAGGTATCTCTGTCTCCTGAGCAGTGGTTCCGTTGGTGGGCCTGTGAGGTATCTCTGTCTCCTGAGCAGTGGTTCTGTTGGTGGGCCTGTGAGGTATCTCTGTCTCCTGAGCAGTGGTTCTGTTGGTCGGCCTGTGAGGTATCTCTGTCTCCTGAGCAGTGGTTCTGTTGGTCGGCCTGTGAGGTATCTCTGTCTCCTGAGCAGTGGTTCTGTTGGTCGGCCTGTGAGGTATCTCTGTCTCCTGAGCAGTGGTTCCGTTGGTGGGCCTGTGAGGTATCTCTGTCTCCTGAGCAGTGGTTCTGTTGGTCGGCCTGTGAGGTATCTCTGTCTCCTGAGCAGTGGTTCTGTTGGTGGGCCTGTGAGGTATCTCTGTCTCCTGAGCAGTGGTTCTGTTGGTGGGCCTGTGAGGTATCTCTGTCTCCTGAGCAGTGGTTCTGTTGGTGGGCCTGTGAGGTATCTCTGTCTCCTGAGCAGTGGTTCTGTTGGTCGGCCTGTGAGGTATCTCTGTCTCCTGAGCAGTGGTTCTGTTGGTGGGCCTGTGAGGTATCTCTGTCTCCTGAGCAGCAGCGCACGGGTTGCCAAGTCAGCGGCAAGGCGACTGTGAGCCTCCGCTGCAGCAGCGCGTCTCTCTCTCTCTCTCTCTCTCTCTCTCTCTCTCTCTGGGGCTTCTTAATTGGCTTTTGTTATTGCAGAAGGCAGGTAGCAGGAGCAATGGATGGCAGCCAGGAGGGAATAATGTGGGAATCTCTGGGTATATATGCATGAACCCATCCCGAGCTTTCCCAGCGTGACCTCCATGCTCCCAGGGGCCACGCCGTGTTTCATCAGCCCGCTCCCACCAGGGAAGGTGACCTGGTGTTGGATACCCCCCCCCCCCCCCCCCCCCCCTTCGCTTTCTTCTCCCGACGGACCACCGTCCCCCTCCTCTCTGAGGTCACTTTAAAGCTCTATCCTCCCTCTCCCCGTCCGCTTCACCGTCCGCCTGTCCGTCCATCCGTCGGCCCAGCGGGGGAGTTGCTAATTCTCCCCGCTCCGCAGATTCTCCACACTTTTCCCATGTGGAATACAGACTTCTGTTCTTCTCCGTACACCCCCACGCACAGCACGGCTCTTCACACCGCGGCGGCCCTGCTCTCTCACACTGGTGCTTTTAGAAGTGTGAAAGCGCTGTGCTGTTGCTGCTCGCTGGCATAAGTACTGCATGATGTGACTCTGCCAGAATAGCAGTGTCTTGTTCATTGTAGTGTTTATTTTGGGGGCGTGTGGGTTAGCGTGGTGATCGGACGGCTATTGTTCAGCAGTGACCACTCTGTTCAACAGCTTAAGAATAGCATAATTCAGTGGTGCCAGTGCTAACCTTGGTGTGTGTGTGTGTGTGTGTGTGTGTGCTCATTTGGCAGTATAAAAGAGAGGAGGAGTTATGTAAATGTATAGTTTCCCATGCAGCTCTAGGACAACAACACCATAACACATGCAGCCAACTTTCTATGTTCTTGACCTACTTTTGGAGTTCAGCGTATTCTCATGGTTATTATAATCCATAGTCTGTGACAGTGCAGTGCAGCACCTCGTGTGTGTGACATTATCCAAACACCACACAATACATATTCTAAAGCAACTTCACAACGATGGGATTTATGAAGTGCTTTCAACCACACACCCATTTGTGTACTGTAGATCAATGGTTCTCAACCCCCCCCTTAATAATAATATTTGAACTGGGGGCCTCCCAAAATAATAATATTTGAACTGGGGACCTCCCAAAATAATCATATTTGAACTGGGGACCCCTCAGAATTATCATCTTTGAACTGGGGACCCCTCACAATAATCATATTTGATCTGGGGACCCCTCAAAATAATCATATTTGATCTGGGGACCCCTCAAAATAATCATATTTGAACTGGGGACCCCTCAGAATTATCATCTTTGAACTGGGGAACCCTCAAAATAATCATATTTGAACTGGGGAACCCCAGCTAAAAACATTGCTGGGGAGATTTAAGCCAGAAGGATAATAACAGTCTTGGGAACTTGTTTCCATTGGGGTCCTGGTCCATTGTTGTCCAAACAACATTAGGCCACTCATTTACTGGGAAACTGCTTTCCCAGAAACCTTTTTCTTCAAATTCTCAATCAAATGAAATAGATGAATTCAGTAAACAGATTCATGACCCTGAGGATTTTACACTGCAGCTAAACACATGAGAGATAGACTGCAGATAGACGGATAGAAAGAGAAGAATCATTCAAGGATAGAATTTTAGAAAAACTGAGCTGTCACAGCTCACGCGCCGTTATGAACACAGTTTGGTTTGGAATCCATTTGTGGAATGAATGGGGAAGTGAGGAGTGCCAGATATGAGATAATAATGTATGGAACAGAAGGGCTGTATTAATGGTTTAATTCATCTTCTTTTTTTTTTTTCTTAATAAGAGATGCTGAAGCCTTGTTCACTTGCTGCTCAGTGCACAAGTCTCTCTTGATCTTAAATGGATAATTTATTTCGGCATGCTCATGGATTTGCCAACAGGGACTCCAGTAGCAATCTAGCAATCCTGCACTGATAAGCCTATCAGCTTATGAACGACCCTACTACTCAATAAAATGAAACGGACACAAGCACACGTGCACGCACACACACATTTGATTGACCGATACAGTACTGTATATTGGCAGACAGACAGATGGATAGATGGATGGATGAATACTTAGTCAGAAATGCAAACAGCAGATGGAAAAATGGATACACAATAAAACACTGCAGTGATATAACACTGAGTGTAAAATGGACCATTATGGGTCCATTTGGTCGATTTTTATCCTCGAGTTAATTTAACGCTGAAGATTGGACTGTGTACAAAGGATGGATAGGCGCCAGTGGAGACCATTGATAAGTCTTGTCAGTTTAAGGAGCTCCTGTTCAACAGAATTAAACGGATACAGTAGATGGATACATAGCACTGAGGATTGTGCACCACAGATAAACATAGACATACTGCACATAGTCAGACGGAAGGAAGAGAGAAAAGAGAAGAATCATTCAAGTATAACATTAGCAAACCAATTTTAGGATTTAGGAAACGGATGGTTCAACCTCAACCCATCGAAACCCCATTACAGTTCACTCGAAAACACAAGTTGTGATCACATCACTGAGCTCTAAGCTGTTTTCTGGGCATCGGGGGGGGGGGGGGGGGGGGGGGGGAGTATAAAAGTACATTTATTCAAGTATGGTACTCAACACAATCTATGCCAACCTCGAGATATCTCGTGTTTAGCTATTAAACCCTCCTTTGCCTAATACTACTATGTATCCGTTGCTAGCCACCGCTTGCTTGAGTATGTTTATTTGAGTATCTCAATGTTTTTGGGTCATTTATTCTCCACTATATCTCAGAGACATATATTGTAATTTTGTTTTACTACTAATTAATTGACAACTGCAGTTGCTAGTTACTGGACAGATTTATAATATTACAAAACATACATCAACCAATGAAGTACTATTTCATACTAATTGAAAATAGACGATTTACAAGCGTCGTATTATGCCACGTTGTGATCCGAATTTACTATTGTGCTGTAAATATATTTTGATGACACTAATTTGGTACTTTTTACTCAAAGTAAGATTTCTAATACAGGACTTTTACTTGTTGTTTCTACGTTGTGGTGTTGTTACTTTTACAAAATATCGTATCATCATCTCTGTCCGGTGGAAACCTCATATGTCCAAAACTGCAAAAACTACAAAAGTAGCAGATAAGGGAAAAAAAACCCACAAAAAGTTATAATATGGTGATTTCTTTTTTCTTTTTCTTTTTTTGCTTTGCGGAGTACTTCTCCCACCCCTGTTGGAGACAACAAACCCTGAATGACGGCCAATCAGACAGTGGGGCTGTGAGTGGATGCCAGTATTGAGACCCTGACTCCATGTTGCTTAGAATACGTCTCACATCTGGTGTGGAATGAATACTGCCAGATGTCCAATGTTTTGGGGGGTGAAAGGCGTAGCTTGAATGTGTAGCTCTTTTTGATCGGCGTGCGTCGATGACTCGTGTTTCATCCCGACAAAAGCACTCCATGAAGGATTTAGCGAGGTCTAAATTTGTCACTTGTGTGAACGTCGTCGGGGGCTCGCAGTGCGCCGCATGGGAAAAGCATTGCGATAAGTAGGATAGCATGCAGAGTTGGCTGACAAACCCTATCAGACACTTTATTTTTTATTTTTTTTATCATTATTATTTTCTGCAATCAATGTCATGTCACATCCAGCTTTTCCACTGCAATCCCCGATCAGTCAAAACGTCACCTCAGCAGCACATCTCAGCTCTGTGTCATAGCTCATTACCACCACCTCCCCTCTCCTCCGTGCTTTTTGTATAGCATTACAACAAATCCATTTGTAATCGGGTTCATGTGCTAGAATTCCCATTTTGTTCCATTTGTGTCCCGGTGGCTGATGGTCCTGCTTCACCAGTAAAACCAAACCGCAGAGGTGACGGCAATCATCTAAAAGGCACTCAGCGGCCAGGCAGGGCAGGACGGGCAGGGGAACTCGATCAGGTTTCCAACCTGGACACATTCATTACAAATGCGGCATAACTCCTCATTAATGAGCTGGAAAATGGCGAGTAATCAAATCTCCCCAAAGTATGGAAATAAGAGCCAATGTAAGACTTATTAACCAAGCATGGAGGATGGGGGGGTTGATGTGATGTGAGGTCACAAGGCCCTCCTACGAGAGGCCGTCTCAGATATCTCGTGTTAATCGTCACCTTACATTAAACACTTAAACCCTACATTACTTCGCCGTATGATGAATAGCCAAAATTGCCCGATCTGCAAGTTCCGTCTTAGGTCACTACTGTAGTTTTTGACATCCCTTTGAAACTTTTTATCCTTTCATCACTTGAACCCTAGCATCCATACTCTGGGGAGGGAGGGGACATTCATCGAAGGGAGCACATTTGCAAAGACGTTTGTTGTAACCCATAAGAATACGGTCGACTAAGTATGGTGGTTAAAGTGGATTACGATGTCATGTTGGAAGTGGTTATCATCTCTGTCCGGTGGAAAACTCATACTGTATGTCCAAAACTGTTACTATTATCATCTCTGTCGGGTGGAAAACTCATACTGTATGTTCAGGATTCAAATGCAAAAGTAGCAGCTCTACAACTTGGAAAGGATTCAGGTTGGGGTTAGGATTTAGAGGTTAGAGTTAGTTATATTTTTCAGCTTCTTGCCTTAGAAATGCCACCAAATAAAATGGATACACCATGTTGAACTTGGAAGTGACTATTAACACAACACAATGTCCCCTGACTCTGTGTGTGTGTGTGTGTGTGTGTGTGTGTGTGTGTGTGAACACACAAGAGGACAGGACAACAGACTCCTCTGAGTGATGCGAAACTGCTGCACATCAAAAAAGAAGAAAATCATTGTGGTTTCTTGTTGCGGGTTGAACCAGGCGATCATTGAATGCAGCATTGTGCTCATCCAGAGAGCAGCCTTTGTGCGTGGTCTATAGAGAGAGGACCGATATTTAGAGCAGAGGATGTCTGCAAATCAATATGCTCTGTCACCAAAAGAATGATGCTTCTCTGGCTGAATACAGCGAATGGAGCACAGGGCTAGATAACAATTTGAGAGAACTGGAATTGTTACTTTAAGAGGTCCAATCCATTAGTGTTGCCGGAGTGCTTTGTATTCCAGAAGAAAGGGAAAAAAAGCCATTTAGCTTTAAAAAATAAAATAAAAAGTGTGTTGTTGTTGCCACCAAGGCTTTTTTGTGTTAAGCGGCAGTGTTTGTGTGCATGTTACCTTGGATGAGAGATGCTTTTTTTCTCTTTGTGTTTCATTAATTCTTGGTACTTTATGAAAGCGGAGCTGCTTTGTGGGTAGAATGAAATGTGTTGAAGTTGAACTGAACGTCTGGAGCATGTTTCTTTGTGTCCTTAGAACGACTCCCTCGTCCATATCTAAATTATTAGTTTGTGATGTGGGTTTGCCAGTGAGAGGTAGAAGAGAACAATACTCTGAAGGCCAGTTTTAGGTGATAAGGTGACTGGTTAGTAAAAACAGAAAGATGTGTTGGGGCGAGCGGTGAGTATGAATAGGCCTTGACCCGCTAGCCTGGCTTTTTAGCCAGACTCATATCACACTGTTGTGTTATATCCGCCGGAGGCTTTTATTTTTATTTTTTTTATTTTTTTGCCAAGCTATTGACCCGCCACCGAAGATGCCCTGAGTTTGGTAGAATGAAATGTGTTGAAGTTGAACTCAATGTCTGTTTCTTTGTGTCCTTAAAACAACACCCTCAGCCATCTAAATTATAATGCTTGTGATGCCGGTTTGACCAGGATTGAATTGGCTACAGCAGTGTGTGTTAAAAAATATTATAAGTGCAGTTTTGAGGTGCTTTTACTTTACTGAAATATTTCCATATTTCTACTCCACTACACCTTGGAGGCAAATATTTACTGCTTTACTTACTAGCTTTACTTACTAGTTAGTTTGCACTGCCAACCGACCATTATGTCCTTGTCCCTTTTATGCCAATACTGTACTGTATATGGAGATCCCTGATGTCATCAGTATATGCTCCTATATGGGCAGCATGCCTCCATTTGTGACCATATAGGAGCAGAGCTGACTGATTAGTTTGCGCCTGATGCTTGACGACACATTGAGGTTAGACCACACTCCATATTTGCCATAGATAACACAAAAAGTTGTGGTGGCTTGTTTCCATTGTGGTCCTCCTATGTATTCAATTAATAATTATTTTGTTGTTAACCCCTTTTGGTGGATATATGAACAGCAAATGATGTTCAGTGTGTGTAATCGATCACATTACTGATACGGGGGAATTGTTTACAGATGGCACAAAAGTAGGCTAATTAATTGTTTCTTGTGCAAGTAAATGCTGTAGTACAATCATAAGTACACCATTGATGTAAATTTGGTGGTGATATTCTGCCTCTAAAGGGAAGTTATTGAATATTTTCACGTTTGGTGTTGCAGTTTGTAGACGGTCCCTAACCGCTCACCGTATGCTGCCCATGGCGATATAAGCTATTAAACGGTGAACGCGGAGGTTGGCTTTTTGAGCTTCAAGGCAAGTTGTAGTTTGTTCTTTATATAATCAGGTTAAGAATGAGATGTTTTGTGTGATTTAGGAATGTGTCCTTCCTGAGCTATTGAGCCAGCGTTGGTCATTGCATCTGTCTGTATGTATGTGCGAGCAGCTAGCTGTCTTGCTCTATGCTAAGGAAGTATTCTGAAAGACAGCGTCCGAGCAAAATAGACAGCGACCAAGCGACCGGTCCTTTATTAGATAGATGTTATACTTTAGCTGTTGAAAAACAGCAGAACCTGAGTGTTTCCATTTGACTGCAGGTTGTCAAAAATTATAATCTGTAAAGCTAACGACAATTCCACTGTTCTTCCAGTCATTAACTTACATAAGTTGATTAAGACCTAGAAAAATTATAATTGTTTTCTTTAGTGGGAATTAAAGCAAACTTTTGCTACACGTTTTTTCTTCCTTAGTATGCAGAACATGATGTTGGAGATGGCTTGCTTTCTCATTCAGTGAAGTGTGCTAACCAACCATTACATGATTGCCCTCAGAACCTGATCTCCTCCCTGCAGAGATTGTTACGTATTGTCACATTATTGTCACATCTAACCATCACATTTGGAACCTTTTTTTTGTCCATGTTACCAGCCATAAATTGTGTCCTTGTATCTTGATTAGGAGGACGTTGTGAATAGAAGGGCGATTGGCAATGGCAGAAATGATAGGAAGGTATAGGAAGAAAAAAAAAACAGCAGCTCACCATCATCCCTGTGAGTGATACATAGCTCCAATACAAACACACTCCCAGCTCCGCCCTGTTGATATCGCCTTGCTCTGCTAAAGAATTACGTCCCCTACCTGCGCCCACACCACCCCCACCCCCCTCCCCCATTGTGCGCTGTGACTGACCGGGACCCCCCCCCCCCCCCCCCCCCCCCCCCTGGACCTGTGCGGGGGGCTGTTTTAGGACATAACCAGTGAGTAATGCCCCCACGCATCTCCCCTCTGCAGCCGATTACTTATCTATTGATTGAAGCGAGCGCTCTGCAGACTGATGCCTTTAGAGTGTGACAAGCGCTTTAACAACGACCGCAACCTAATGCTCCTTAGCGTCACTCCGCTCCCATGTTAAATAATGTCCTGTCTCTCTAAGTCGGAGCGGGATTCACCCGCGGTCGGTCGCTGGCAAGAGGCAACGGGGGGGGATCCATCTTGATTGGTCGTCTTCTCCCGAGCCCAAAAGATCTATGGCCGCAATTACATGTAGCCACTCCTCGCCGTGGTTTGGCGCGATGTAATAAATAGCATTAAAGGCTCTGAGAATCCGTTAAATACACTTTCCCAGGAATGCGCTCTGTGTTCTTCCTGCTCGACAACAGAGGAAGAGTCATTGTGGTCGGTGGAAGCCATCAGGGGAAGAGCAGGGGAGTGACGCTGCTCGTCACTTTCCCTTAACCCATTCTGACCTGAGATCAGATTCTAAAAATGTCTTCTACATCCTGGCCGTTTTCTGGAAAAGCTATGTTTCTATGTCAGTCGTTCTTTGATTTAAAAAAAATAGCAGACCTACAAGCTCGTAGCACGCCACTCAGTGGCGCGCTATGAGCTTGTAGATCTGCTATTCAATGCTATCAATAGCTAAAGCATAACATAATGATAACACCAAAATGGGTTAAACCGTAAGGTTTCAAAAGTGGGGGCCACGGCCGAGGAGAATAACATTTTAATACATGTTGAAAATGTTTTGTCATTTTTAAGCCTATGCACAATAACGGGCTCTGCAACCAGATGCTATAGAACTCCTGGAATTATGATACTCTGGGAATTCAGTCACAATCGTCATTGTGTGTGCGTGTGTGCGTGCGCGTTTTCTGTCTGCCTCAGTTGGCTGTCTGACTGTCTCTCTCACACACACACACACACACACACACACACACACAGCGATATACTGAATATATATATATTCCCTGTGTTTTTATGACTTCCTGCAGGCAGGGAGTAAACCACACAACAGTCTCATCATTATGATCTTGTTCCACACATTTCTCCACAGTAACGGAGCTCTCAGCTGGGTTTTAATGTACCGGTACGCTACATCACAGTGCTGCTACCGCCGTATACCGCGTATATGGACTTTAATGTATGGCCATAGCACCCATATGTCCATTTGAGTCCTCTGGTCAGAGGTCTGGCTCTGCTCCAGCACAGCTCACTGACAATAAGTTGCTGGTGTCGGGCAGAAACCTTGTATTTCCATATTTCAGCCGTTTGTTATATTCTTTATTTCCATAAATTAATGCCCTGTCGTGTCATGCACAACTAGCGCAAATAGCAAATAGCAAGCCTTGTGAATATTGGCTGGGCTACATCACAGTCTGCTATTGGCTGGGCTGGGCTACATCACAGTCTGCTATTGGCTGGGCTGGGCTACATCACAGTCTCACTAACAAGCCTTGTGAATCTGCCATTGGCTGGTCTGGGCTACATCACAGTCTGCTATTGGCTGGTCTGGGCTACATCACAGTCTGCTATTGGCTGGACTGGGCTACATCACAGTCTGCTATTGGCTGGGCTGGGCTACATCACAGTCTGCTATTGGCTGGGCTGGGCTACATCACAGTCTGCTATTTGCTGGGCTGGGCTACATCACAGTCTGCTATTGGCTGGGCTGGGCTACATCACAGTCTGCTATTGGCTGGGCTGGGCTACATCACAGTCTGCTATTGACTGGGCTGGGCTACATCACAGTCTGCTATTGGCTGGGCTGGGCTACATCACAGTCTCACTAACAAGTAGCCGCGGGCCACCGGGTCGGCCAGCCGGATCCACCAAGGTGTGGAAACATGACATGTTATGACAAAGCCTCACAAACAGGACCCTGTTGTAGTCTATAGGATCTGTGCTCTATCAGGACCCTGTTGTAGTCTATAGGATCTGTGCTCTATCAGGACCCTGTTGTAGCCTATAGGATCTGTGCTTTATCAGGACCCTGTTGTAGTCTATAGGATCTGTGCTCTATCAGGACCCTGTTGTAGCCTATAGGATCTGTGCTCTATCAGGACCCTGTTGTAGCCTATAGGATCTGTGCTCTATCAGGACCCTGTTGTAGTCTATAGGATCTGTGCTCTATCAGGACCCTGTTGTAGCCTATAGGATCTGTGCTCTATCAGGACCCTGTTGTAGTCTATAGGATCTGTGCTCTATCAGGACCCTGTTGTAGTCTATAGGATCTGTGCTCTATCAGGACCCTGTTGTAGCCTATAGGATCTGTGCTCTATCAGGGCTCGAAATTAACTTTTTTACTTGGTAGCACTGGTGCTCCCAAATTCAGAATGAAGGAGCACCAGAAAAAAATTAGGAGCACCCACCAAAATTTTACGAGCACCAATATGTAATCGATTTTTTACATTCATTATTATTACACTTGTAGCCTACAGCAGTGGTTCCCAACATTTTTCATGTCAAGCACCCTCAAATTGACACTCATTAGCCCACGGACCCCCATTTGAAAATATATGCCAGGGACCCCCATATGAGAAGATTTTTACGGCTCTAGCAGTGATTTTCAGTTATTTACATTTCAAGGACCCCCAGTTTGACCTGAATTAGGCTACCGTTCCCCATTTCTATCTCTGGGACCCATAAAATCAAAGTTAATTTAACTGAGTGTACAAATGTACAGTGAAATTGGTTTACCCATAGTATGTAGTACACTCTCAGAGTTTCAGACCCATAAGGGTCCATTTGGTTCCTAACTATCATTTAACCGAGGACCCCTAGGGATCCCCGGACCCCACTTTGGGAACCACTGGCCTACAAGCCAGTTGGTATGAGATGCTATTTTTGTGGCAATAAACCAGTTGAAAATATAATTAAATTCTAAATACTGTCTCTGCTATAATTTCTGAATTTGTAAATGGCTACAAAACCCTTTGTTTTATGTAGGCCTGCTTTTTGATTGAAGTAAAAAAAAAAATATATATATATATATATATATATATATATAGGCCTACTGTATATATTTATGAGAAGTTATTTTCATAACGTCATCATAAATGTGTGTGTGTGACTCCACACATTCCATTCAATTGAGCCCTTTTGTTGTCTCTCACAGCTGAGGACCTCAGGTCCAGCTGATGTTGATCACCCAATCAGTCCACGGACTGACGGGAGGTTAGAGGAAGTAGAAGAAGGAGATATTTCTTTAAACAATCATAACTCTGGACAGGAATGGACTAGGAACTTACTTTTTTTTTTACATGCTCAGATCTTTATGCTCTACAAGTTTAAATCATCTCGCGGGAGGGAACCGGCCCGCGACACTTTCGGTCGCGATCGTTTTGGTCGCACTACAGTAATTATATGCAGTAGCACTGGTGCGCCCAGTTATATTTTGAGATCGCACAGATTAAAATTCAGGCGCATTTGCGACCAAAATGGTCGCTATTTCGAGCCCTGACCCTGTTGTAGTCTATAGGATCTGTGCTCTATCAGGACCCTGTTGTAGTCTATAGGATCTGTGCTCTATCAGGACCCTGTTGTAGTCTAGGATCTGTGCTCTATCAGGACCCTGTTGTAGCCTATAGGATCTGTGCTCTATCAGGACCCTGTTGTAGCCTATAGGATCTGTGCTCTATCAGGACCCTGTTGTAGTCTATAGGATCTGTGCTCTATCAGGACCCTGTTGTAGCCTATAGGATCTGTGCTCTATCAGGACCCTGTTGTAGTCTATAGGATCTGTGCTCTATCAGGACCCTGTTGTAGTCTATAGGATCTGTGCTCTATCAGGACCCTGTTGTAGCCTATAGGATCTGTGCTCTATCAGGACCCTGTTGTAGTCTAGGATCTGTGCTCGTACAGGACCCTGTTATAATCTGTCCTTCATATCGCCTTAATATTCAACCTGTACAGTACAGAATATATCGTTGTTGTTGTCGGGCAGAAACCTCTTATCTCCATATTTGAAATCGGATGCTTCGTTAAGTGGTTAATGATCAATAATTGAGTCCTGTATGGACTGCATGTTCTGACATGGGCATTATAGTACTTTTACCGTTGCTTAACTTGCTTCAAAGTATATTTTGATGCTAATACATTTGTGCTACATTAGGGTTAATTAACGTTGGTAGAGGTTTTTGCTGTGATTACCTTGCCATGATGTAACTTCAAAGGTGGGCAAGAAATCAAACATAATTGCTCACTCCATTCATTATAAATGAATAATTGAAAATATGCTCGTCATTGACATCCGTACAGGGGAGAGGCTTTTAGCCCGTAAACGAAGCTGATTCTGAAAATATATCATCACCAAACCCGGTACTGCAACCAGCTTGCAATCAGCTTTAATATCGTCTCTGTCGGGTGGAAACCTCATATGTCCAAAACGGTTGCTTTTCAGGATTCAAAAGAATCAAACGTATAGCAGCTCTACAGGCTCAAAATGTGTCACTTCGCACTGCGTTTCAAACTTGTGGATCTGCTACTTTTGATGCTTCTGTGTGACGTAGTAAAGTCACCATTCATTTATGAAAACTAAAAAATCACAAAAAGTTAGAATACGGAGCAATGATACCATCTTCACATTTACAGCCTGTAAAAAACATCCCAGGTCTCTGTGGTCGGCTGCTCAAACAAACCGCTGAAGCCCCCACTGCACTTTCCACAAACCAAACACAGAAGTTGTACACAGGTCTGTTTCAGATGCTGGCTGAATGGGAGCTGTGAGCCCATCAAAGTCTGTCCGAGTCGCAGTTTGACTTCCCTCTACTCGGCTGCCTGCTGAGAACAGGATTCAGGGTTATTGTCTGGGTGGAAAAAAAGCCAAGGTTTCGCTCTTGATATGAAAAAGGTTGAAAACCACTGCTTTATTACGATTCATTTTTATTTATTTCTTTTTTATGTTTTGAAAAGAGCAGATTTGTACAACAAATTATAATGCAGAATAAAGAGGTTACTCAGGCTAATCAATTTGGTTGCCCATTTGTTTTTACAGTATATAAGAAATTTAGAAAATTATCCACGAAAAAAAAACCCTGCTATGTCCATAATTTGATTAACCTCAGTCGGCTATTCATTGGGTGTCAATATATCTTTGGTTCATTGCCCTAGGCTGCCTACTGTAGGTTGTTGATGAAATAGTAAGCGAACCCAAACTGGTCAAAGTAGCCAGATCACTGCTTGTCATCATCAGAGGATTGGTTCATCAGGCTCCACTGCGCTGTGACTGATTCATAACTCATTTACTGCAACATTGTCTGGGCAAGGACTTATCCATCTCATTTACATAAATTACACAATTACAATTCACAAGAATAGCTACCTCATCTAACCACCTGTCTCCGCCTGCTCCTCTGCTCAGTTAAACAACAAATGTCTGTCTGTCTGTCTGTCTGTCTGTCTGTCTGTCTGTCTGTCTGTCTGTCTGTCTGTCTGTCTGTCTGTCTGTCTGTCTGTCTGTCTGTGTACAACATAAATGTTCTGTAGTCCAGCCCTGTTCTTTCATCCATCTGCATATCTTTACTGTCTCAGACATTGTGTCTATAGTACCATCATTTTGCAGTTATTGAGTGGCGCTAGCCACTTCAGCAATGTCTGTCCGTATTGTCTGCTTCTGTATGGAAATACCACCACCACTCATCTAAGGTGTCACTTTTGAGCAGCCCAACACACATTGACCACTGCACTGCACGCACACACGCACACACACACACACACACACACACACACACACACACACACACACACACACACACACACACACACACACACACACACACAGCACCACTCAGTTCAGATGGATCTGTTTTTTTAACCACTTGAAGTGAGGACGCTGGCGTCGACTGTTCGCCGCTTCACCTCCCAATGTATGAATGAATGAACCATTGTAAAGCGCTTTGAGCACTTGGAAAAGCGCTATAAAAATGCAATTCATTAAAAATGCAATTCATTGAACACCTTTGAATAGTTGACAGGCTCTATACTAGGCACGCTAGTATTTTTCACTAGACTGAAATCTCGTTGCAAAAGTAGCCGATCTACGTATACAAGCTTGTGGATATTTAGCTTGAATATTGGCCCCAAGAATGTGGATGCTACGTTAAAGCCGATTCTTGCATGGTTTAATCTTACAGCGAGGTAGTCAGTATTTACAGAACCAACAGTACAGAGAGATCCCAGCGTACAAGGTAGTGCGTTTACTGAACTAGCTCTCAGATGTTGGTTCTTTTTTATTAAATCTTCTAATTCAAGCATTATTAATTTTCAAACAATTCTTATGGGGGATTCAGAGAAGGAGGATATTTTTAATCAAACATCAAAGAAGCTCATTTTCAGTAGAACCCCCCCTTTGGCATGGAATCCACAGTAGCATTCAGCATTTGGTTCGGGATGTTATTGCTTTTGTGACTGGCTCCCATTTTTGGAACGGTTCCATGCATTTTGTTTTCAGCACAAAGTTCACGCACGCACGCACGTGCGTGTGCACAGTGCACACACACACACACACACACACACACACACACACACACACACACATATATATATCTCAGACGTCACATCCCAAATGTAGAAATGTTTTTATATATAGAAGCGTTTAGGGCGAGGACATATGGAATGTCAGAACAGCGTTTAGAACAAAATGACGAGCGTCGGGTAAACACAGTAATAGTGTAACTTCATGATGGAAAAAGACAACTCAGTCAAATCACTGCAGAAAAGTGCATATGAGAGAAGAACAGTGCAGACTCAGAGGACCTGAAGAGGACCTGATCAGTGAGTCAGGGCTGCGAACACTCCTGAATCCGGAAGGACTCTCCTGCTGTGCTTCTGATGATCACGTTATACAGCAATATAAGGAAGGGAATATAAGGTAAATTTCAAAGAGCTGTTATGACACTGACGGTCAAGAAGACTTTTAGGCTTGGCTAGCAGCAAGTCACTAGTAGCATAGAGCAGGGGTTTTCAACTGGTTTTGACCCAGGGACCACCATTCTGACTAGGAGCAGCCTGGGGACCACCACTATTGTGTCGTAGATCTACGATGAACCCACCCGACACAATAGTGGTGGGGCATTCATGCACCATGGGTTAAGATTGTTTTTGTTTTCTTCTTACTTTGTTCCTCACTAATCACACTATCACATGCTACATTCATGAGCTGGACAAAAAAAAACTGTTTAAAAGTATTTTATTATCAAGTGTTTTTTACTTGTACTAAGCAGGACTAAAAATAAGTCTCAAAATAATAATCCATTTCAGTTAACCACCAAAACACTGAAGACACATTTGACACCCGCTTGGTGCATTTGACAGAATAATTGTTCTCGCACTTTTTTTCTATACTAGACTTGTGATTTGGTCCTCACAAGTATAGTAATACAAGTACACGGGAGCGCACACACATACTGTTACATGCACACCCGACACCCCTCACAGTTTGTCCACTTAGAGGTGCTTTTCATTTGCGCTCGCCCTCAACCTCCCGTTGAGAGAGCGATGCTTGCCTCCCGCCACCTCACGGCGTCCAGGCCGCTGTGGCCTGCCTGTAAAAATAAACCAAGTACAGCATTAAGAGAGCATCCTGCTGAAATGGACCGTTTGCCATCAGCACGCTCTCTCTCTCTCATTTACCACAGATTCCGTCCTGATGATTTCCTGCCGAAAATCAATGATTCGCTCACTTTCAGAAATAGCGGCTGTTGGCGGCGGTGTTGGTTCTCCCAGTGGCAATGATTTCAATCAAGAGGGTGTGCGCATTCTCGCCTCTTTCAAAATAGAATGGAACACACGGTAACAAATTGGACAAATAAGTAATTTCTGTGTAGAAGATGGATTTGAATTGATTTGTGTTGCAACCCCCACACCCCACTGCGACGCACGCATTCATTCTCAGACTTGCACTCATGCACACACACATGCAAAGTCATCTCACACATACCGACACAGAAACATAAATGCATAGGCCTATTACAGGTACAGACCTTAGCGCTATTTCCCCCCTTTGGGATTGCATCATTTCCATATTTTCAAATGAATAAGGCAGTGTAATATTAAAGGCGACTCTCAAATGATGGCTTTTAGGTGAACAGCTTTAAGCTTTACCTGTTGCAGATCTGCACGTATCTGCATGCATGTAGGCCTTATGACAGCTATTTGATTGATTCATTGTCTTGATTGATTGATTGATTCATTGCCCCAGGGGGCTTTTTCACAAACATTGCCATGTATTTGGCCGAGAACCTGAAAAGAGTTTGTGTCAGGGACTCCCTTAAGAGAAGATTTGTGTTAATATTCTAAAATGGCAGATCTACAAGTTCACATAGAAGCTATTCGGGCTATTTTCGAATAGCGTAATATAAGTATGAAGGCTTAATGCTTTATACCGTGTCACACGTCAGCTTACCATTCTCGTGTTTATGAAATCTTAAACTCGACATCTTGATTCTTTGTGTCGTTGTTTGCCAACTGCTTTGTGCTGACTGAATCCTGTCATAGATTGATAATATCTCTGCAAAATGAAAAAAGGTTTTTTGCTGCAGATCTCCCTGCTGTCGACCTGCTGGCTTCATGGATTGTTCAGGTCTGTCAGAGCTACAAGCACCGCTCTGATGAAGATCTGACAGACCTGAAAGCTCCACAAATTCAAGCCCAAAAGCTCCGTAAAGTGCAGTCTGCATAGATCTAACAGTGTGGCAAATCTCTTCATTTTGCACAGATCTTTTTGTTTTGTTGTAGATTCTTCCAGCACCGTAGCAAAAGATTCAACTTGGGTGAGCGACGCGTCGATCTCAGCTAAAACAGTCCCAGCATGTCATAGAGAGATCTCTCCGAATCAGGCTGAATTGTGACATTTATAAAAAGGAGGCTGCTGTACAGTATGAGTTTTTATCGTCATATTATAATCTTCATTCGCGAAATGATAGCGGCAGGAGGAAACATTTGAGAAAATGACTCGGCTGAGGTTAATATGGCAGCTTTTTATGAAGTGTTGTGAAGTTTATAAGGCTGGCGAGGGTTGTTTGAAGCACATTCTCAGGTGCAGTGAAAGCCCATGACGGAGTCCAGTCACCCGTAAAATGGTAGCGCTCACAAATGGGCGAGAGGAACTTGCATGATGTCCTGGTGATGTTCAGCAGCCATCATGGTCAACTGAATGACAGCACTGTATATAAGCAGTGGTGGAAGAAGTACTCCCATTTTGTTGCTGGTTCTTTCATCAATTAACGCTCTACTTGATCATACTGCAGCGTCTGCATACTGCAGCGTCTGCATACTGCAGATCCACAAACGTGTGACAAGTGTCAAGCTGCTTGTAGATCTGTTTTATTTATTTTTTATCCTGAAAAGTTACGGTTTTGGACATGAGTTTTCCACCTGACAAATAAATCAATGTAGAAAATGCGCTTTACTTTTACAAGTAACATTTTACTTGAGTAAAAGTATAAAAGTATTGGCCTCAAACAACATTGGCAAGTAATCATTATCGCCCATTTCAATATATCTCAATCTTTTTTAGTTTGAGTTTTTTCTCGAAAATACCAATGTACAGTATAAGCTCACTAGGTGTTGCAATGCTTTTGAATAGCCAAAGTATAACATAATTATGGCTTAAGTGGTTTAATGTATGTTTTAAAATAATAATCTGCCTGCAGGGTGACTGCAGACTGCAGACTTGGCATGGGGGGTCAGATCAACACATGGAATGAATTCTGTACTGTATGGAGCGTGTCTTGAGTATACATTGTTTGATGAGGTCAGATCAACATATGGAATGTCAGAACAGGAAGGACGGGTGGGGAAGGATCAACATATTGAATGTCAGAACGGGTCAGCTCCATACAGTATATGCAGATCTAAGGGTTTGAGTTTTGAGGTCAGATGGATAGGGCGTGGGTGACGTGGGTGACATGGGTGGACTAACTAACTGAGGGATGGACGGACGGACCTACGGTTGACATTAGAATGCACACATTCTTCACCAGATTGGAGTGTGCTCCGTTGTGTACATTCCTACCACAACCACGAGCCAGATGAACAACAGTGGTATAACCTGCAAATCACTAGTGCAAAATGCATTTTCTTTCTCTCTCAAGTCTGCTGAAAGCACTAAGTTCAAGTCTGCTGTAGTGTAAGCACTAACTTCTCTGCCTTGCAAGTCATTTGGCAGATAAATAATGCCATGTAATGACACTTTAATCCAAGCCTCTAAAATCACTACATAGTGCAGGCAAACCCTAATCCCACATTACCATTCAAATGAGTGTGTTAGCCTGAAGAGCTAATCTTCAATTGTAACAAGCAGCCATGTCCCCTACGTGTCTCCACTGAAGGCACATACAGTAGGACTCTAGGAGGGTGTTGGCTAGAAATAGTATTTTGCAAGTAAAATAATTGTAATAAGGGGGAGGCGTCATTAGGCGTCCTGTGGCACTGAGTGAGTTAAAATTTTTAATTCAGTACAAAGTACAAACGTTGTGAGCTTGTAGATTTTGAATAGCCAAAGAAAAATGATAGTATTAGTAATTGCTGTAAGTGGTGTATGTTTTGTAATACTTAAGTTACAATAATAATTGTAATGGAGTAAAAAGTATTATGTATATATTAGTAGTATGAATTTTTGAAAAATGTACAACACTCAAGTAAAGTGAATATAGCTCCAAATTGCACTTGAGTACAGTACAGAACAAGTACAGAACAAGTACAGTACCTGCGTGAATGTAGAGAGCTTCGGCATAGAACCAGCTGTGACCTTTTGGTGTGCACGAGGATTTGCATCAGAAAGCGTTCTCAGTACAGTATATAGCTACAGTAAGAGCATGACATGATGTGGCTTTGTTTCATCACTGCCGGGAAGAAACCTTGTATCTCCATAATATTTCAATTTTGTTATTGTCTCTGTCGAGTGGAAAACCTCGTGCTACTTTTCAGGAATGAAATTCAAAAATAGCAAAAGTACGCATCAAGTACGGCCTTAATTTATGGAAAAACGCAAAAAGTTAGAATATGGAAATAAAATGTTTCTGTCCGACAGCAGCGTTGTTTTTTCATGAACGCCTGCTTTGTCGTACAAAAGCAAAGCAGCAAAATTAGATGATCTATGAGCTTCCAAGTTCCAAGTTCCAACTGGCACATAGGTTATTGTTTTCCTTTTTGAAAAGCAAACGCTTCTGGGACATAAAAGGTTTCCACTCGACGGCGATGCTTAAAAAGAAAAAGAAGAGAAAAAATAATAGATCTAGCTGGCCTGATTCCAGCTCCTTGCCAATTAGGTCACACACATGCACGAGGTCTTACCTGAAGGAGCTCTGCCTGTGCATGCATACACTCCTCCAGGCTTGCGCGTGCACGTGCGTGTATGTACGTACGTGCGTGTGTGCGTGCAGATCCTGTTGCAAAAACCCTCAGCCCTTTTTTATTAATGGGTGTCTCGCTGCTCCCAGCCAGGTGGTAGCAGAGCGGTAATAAATGTGGTCCAATATATCATCCGCAGCACATTACAGGGGGAGCGAGGGGGCCGATTATTCATGCCGGCAGGGGCACGGACAGACCTTTCACAGGTTCAGGGGGCCTCAAACTTTGAAAAGGGCGTGTCCCTCATCTTTCTAACAAAAAGAAAGGGGGGAGGTAGGTCAAGTCTTCCGGCTGTCTCCTAGTTTTTCTGGACTGGATTTGGAATGTGTCTCGTGGTGGTGATAAGTATAATAAGCACCAGAGTGGACTGGCCCAGCCTGGAGAATGACTAGTAATTGGGCCTGTCCACATCAAGCACGATAAATGTAAATATGCATTTTCAACCTGGCGTTCCTTATGTTTTTTTCAAAATTTTAAATGTAAATTTTCTTTATTGCATCTACAAGCTCACAACATGTCGGCATGTGACACATCGTGGGCTTGTAGATCTGTTGTTTTGGCCATTTGTCATACGAGAAAGTATAGTCTAGCCAAAACTAGCCAGTCAGATAGCTTCTAGATCAGCTATAGTTTTGGCAAAGGTATTTGGTGTAGAGGGAAAAGGCGGTACCGAGCCAACTCGGGTCAGAGTTGACCAAGTCTAGACTCTAGGGGGTTTACAGTAAGTGGTTAAACAGCACTCTAACTCAAAGTGGACGGCAGAGTCCAGTAAATATACAGTATGCTCTATACTAACATCAGTGTGGGTGCTCCCATAATTATCGTTCTAGTTATCATGCTTGGCATGCTTGGACTGCCCTTAGTAGATTTGTGCCTGCGTGTGCTGATGAAATATCGTTCTTCACCCACCACTTTAATTGCCAGCGTTGATAGCAGCAACATGTCGAAACGATGTCCTTTTGAAACCCGCGGATCATTGCATCGTGCACATTGATACGATTCAGAGATACTTTTAGATCGGCAGCAGACTTTGCTTTGCTTTTCCTTCCCAGACAGTGAGGTGGGCGTAATCCAGACTGCCATTTCTTTCACATTATTCAAGGTTCCCTGCCAGCCCAGCTTGCAGCGTTCAATTAAACCATTAAGACCTGAGACCAGATTCTACAAATGTCTTTTAAATCACAACAGTTATCTGAAAAACCAGTGCTTCTCCAACTATTTCATGTCAAGGACTCCAAAATTATATGTAATTGGCCGTCAACCTCCCATCTGAAAATATGTTCATTCCAGGGACCCCCCCAGAAGCAAATATCAGAGTTAATAACGTTCGCTGTGAAAGTATATATTCAAAGATGTGCACACATTTTCACGATTTTTCTAAAATAGCAGATCTATAAGCTTGTAGAACTGCTATTTTTCAACAGCTAAAGTATAAAATAATGGTTTTAACGCTAAAGTGACATGGATGTGTTCCAGGTCTTACTGGCTTAAAACAAGCACTTCTCCATCAGTCAGTCAGTTAGTCGGGGACTAGCTGTGGGGGAGATGGCATCGTGGGCAGCAAGCATTGTGAGGCTGTCTGAATACGGATGCAGTGGCTGTTTGGATCAGCGTCTGGGTTACAATTTAAGGGGTCCATTTGATTCCATTTGTACACTCTCGAAATGAAACGTGTTTGAAAACCACAGGTCTTAAATAACATTCTGTACATTTGAAACTATATAGGATAACGGGTAAATGGCAAACCTGGCATCCGTCTAAACAACATGCTATCTAAATAACTTTCTGTACACAACATAATATAAGATACCAGGTAAAACAATGAACCCAGATATCGTCTCTGTGGGGTGGAAACCTCATTATGTCCCCAAAACTGTTACTTTTCAGGATTAAAATAAAAAAACCCCTGGAAAAGCAGATCTACAAGCCTGAAACGCGTCGCTTGGTGCCGCGTGTCAAGCTTGTGGATCCGCTAATTGTGCTGCTTTTGTGTGATGCCTTATGGTATGATCGAGTAGGCTGTTCATTTATGCGACAAACGCAAGGTTAAAATCTAGAGACAAGAGGTTTCCGCCCGACAGCGACGGTATCTGTGCCGACTGAGTGTTGGCAGCCATCAGGCCGGACGGCACGCGGCAGACAGATGAGGCACAACAGCTGGCCCTAATGTGCGCTGGGTAGCGCGAGCGTGGCCCAGTCACAGCGCATCAACGGGCCCATACGTTAGCTGACAGAGTGAGTCTAGTGCTGGGTGTCGCCGTCCCGGGCCCCGAGCTCAGGTGATGGGGGGGGGGGGGGGATAGGCAATCTGTCCCCTCGCTAAGAGGGAGGGGAGGGTTTGTTTTGGGAGGATGGGGGTTGTCACCGGACATCACGACCCTGATCCTTCAAAACAAAGAACAATAGCAACGTTTTAACAACCATGACAAACATTCATACACTCGAAGCCGAGCTACAGGGGCTGAACAGCCTCACATGAAAGAGTGGTGGAAAGTAACTCAATTACTGCTCTTGAGTACAATTTGGAGGTACATCTGCTTTACTGAGGGCGCTTTCACACCGGACATGTTTGGTTCGTTTAAAACGAACCATGGTCCGCTTACCCCTTTGGTTCGGTTGGTGTGAACATGCATCCGAACTCTGGTGCGGATCAAAGAAACGAACCATGGTCCGCTAAAAAAGGCCGGACTCGGTTCGCTTCCAAACGAACCACGGTGCGGTTCGTTACTGGTGTGAATGCATTCGGACTTTATAGAGGACCAAATACAGTACGATAGCCAAAATAGCTGTCGGGCTTCGGCAAGTTCGGCAGTTGTGAGGCTGCATTAATAATTAGTTATAAAAGCATGTATTTTTTACGGGGATCACTATTGATATGACAGCTGACAGTCTGATTTTATTTTAATAGTAGACGCATGTCGAGGCGCAGCGCAAATGTAATGGCAGCGTACGAGGTTCACATGCGCAAAAATAACAGATGTATAATTATCGACACGGAATGGTGTACGGTATATGGTACACGATGTAAGCTTGTAGATCTGTTTATTTTAAGCATGCGCCGCCGTCACGCAAAGTTATGACAAAGCATGCGATGCATGAGTCTTCATGCGAGAGTTTCTCTTTCAACTCGTGTCCCCTCCTTTTTTCTGTCTGTCTGTGTGTGTGTGTGTGTGTGTGTGTGTGTGTGTGTCAGTGTGTGTGTGTGTGTGTGTGTGTGTCTGTGTGTGTGTGTGTATATTTATATGGGAGAGACGCAGAGACAGAGAATTTGAAATATTTAAAATCATCCATGTCGCGCATGGCCACGTATAGAGAAAAAGCCAATGTTAAATAAGCTATACACAGGTGGTCCCAAATGATTAATTGATTAGGCCTACATCACTATAGCAAAAGACGTAAAACTAGGTCAACTCAATTAGCTACTAACTGACCACCTTCAAGTTTAAACCATAAGATGACATGGAAATGCCCGCCGATTTGATGCGCAGAAATAACATATATCTAATAAGGTGCACACATGGAAGAAAAGTCATTTTTATCGGGGATACCTTGTAGGCTAAACGTCTCCGTGAATTGTATGCATCAGGAGCAAGCACATTATTGTTCAAACACCTGCTCCTGTTCATCTGTTGCTCTTATTTGGCTAATAAAATAATTAATAAGAATGAATGCAATAGCAAGTTGTTGCTGTTCTCTTCTCTCTCTGTGTGACTGAAGGTTGCCCCAAAAATTGTAGACAATGATTTCCCCTCATGTTCTTTTTCCCTCACTATTTGGTTCGCTTAACATGTCCACGTGTCATTTGTTTACATATTTGGTACGCTTTACAAAGTCCAGTGTGAACACCAAACGGACCAAAATCAAAATGCAAATATTTGGTCCTTGGTCCTTGATCCGGACCTTCTAAGCGAACTTTGGGTGTGAAAGCGCCCTCAGTCTCAATTTATGGTAGCGAATTCATCTTTTTTTTTTTACTCCTTTTCCCTGCAATGTCACATTACTGGGTGTTGTCAATGCTCTTGTTCCCTATACTGGCTCACCTGCTAGTCTCTCTACCTGGTTTCACTCTCCCTAACACGGGTCAATGGGCTCTATGCACACACGCCATTTTGGAAAGGCTTGGGCCCCTTCCCTACTTCCTTCACAGGTGTTCCCGATGAGACTAATGAAGGCTCTGTTCCATTCTGGTCTAACAGAGTCAGGGTGCTGCTATTGTGCATGTTGGCTCACTGGAATGTGGAAACACTTTGCTACACCAATGGGTCTCAAAGTGTCCTTGAGTAGGTTTCAAATGGCCCTGTACGGGGCTGTAACTCTGAGAGTGTACAAATGGACCCTTACAGGTCCATTTGGTTCCATTTGTACACTCTCAAAATGTTGCTCTTTATGTAGGCATAAACAACATTAAATGTTGTTTATGCCTACATAAACAGCATTATGTTATCAACATTGTCAACATTTATCCAACAAAATAATGACTTCATTGGATCAATTGGAACACCAGTTCTTTCTTTGTTTCTTTTTTTATTTCCTGAAAAGTAACTGTTTTGGATATTCAAGTTTCCACCCGACAGCAACCATAACTTTGCTCAAGCATAATTTTGGAGGATAATGACCATACTCATTTGTGACAGATGTGAGTTTAATTGCTGGTGGAAAAACATAATGGCATGTTGAGGTTGTTTTTTTCTGTTTCTTAACAACACAGTTTATCTTTGGTTTGAAAACACGTCATTTCTCCTTAGATCCTCTCTCCTACTTGGAGGCGAGGAAACAAGATCGTATCTTATGAAATACATTTCGAATGTCAACATTTATAAACAATTCAGTGACTAGTATAACATTCCTCAATGTCACTGTCAGGCCAGAAACCTTGTATGTAGTTAGAGTAGAGGGCAGTTAGAGGATACACACAAAAAAGTCCAAGACTTTCCATTGTGGTCCTTACTCCTTACACAGGCAATGATAGTTAATAATAATAATAATAATAATAATAATAATAATAATAAAGGTAGGCTTACTTTACAGAACGATACAAATACTATGTGCTATACTTTTCATTGGTTCAGTACTCATAAAACACACATTTAACCGCTTAAACCTTCAACATGTTTCCAAATTAGCCATTCTTTACACTCACAATATTGTTGACCGGCTATGTTTTGCTAATTTTGCAGGGAAGTATAGGGCATTCATTGACAGAAAAATAAATACTTAGTTGTATCATGACGATACGAGGTTTCTTCCCGACAGTGACACAATGTTTTACTGTTTGAACATGAACTTATGAGTGTCAAACCAGAGCAGCTGCAGATTAACATCCTCTGCTGGTTGTATCTGGATCCTGGCTGTTCCCGTTATAGTGTTATTGTATCCCGTGAAGACCGCCAGAGCTGACGGGTTTATTTTTAAAAAGTGATTTCACTGAAATTCTTGTCAGAATCACTTTATTTACCAAGCAGGGGTAAATGTATCAACGTGACACTGATATGCAGACACGCTGACAAGTTGCTGTCATTTGCAGAAAACCACCAGAGGCACAAGGACATCACAGGGTGTCTACCGTGCACAGTTGGACGCACGGACATGATGCAACCTCACCGTAGGACAGGGAGTGGTTCTCAAACTTTGTCAAGCCACAGACCTGATTTGATCCGATTGTTTATCTCTGGGACCCCAATCATCAGTGTAAATTTAACTCTCAGGCCTCATTCACATGTACCAAACACCAATCAAGCATTTGGTCGTTTATTTTTTTATTTTTTTGGCCACCACAATGCTTTTCCAATGGGAGTCACATGGTTTGATCAAACATTTGTATTTGATTGCTGATTGCTGATTGCTCCCCCCTCATCAAACAAAAATGTTTGGTCAAACCATGTGACTCCCATTGAAAATGAATTGGAGCAGCAATCAAACATCAATCAGACATCGCACACGTGACACAGACCGAACATTTGTTAGGTGTGTACAAAGCCTCAGAATGAGCACCATTTCACCCTGTGTTTCAGGAGTCTGGAATAGTTCAGAGATCATGCCTACCAGTGACATCATCGGTAGGCTGGTTTGGTCATTTCAAACGTTTTCGATTTGTTATTTTTATTTCATTGATGCAAGAACACTGGGTTCTATTTCAGCATGCTAACTTTCCAAGAAGAGGAAAAAGTGTTTATATTAATTTGGAATTGGTATGTCATTGGTAGGCTGTCTATTCTGGGCATGGCTTCTATATTCTGGGCATGTCATAATTGGTGAATATTGGGCGGAAAGGCAAACATTCGGCGGAAATGGCAGATCTACAGTACAAGATGACAGTTTGTGATGCGTTTTGAGCTTGAAGATTGAAGATACTTTCGGTATGGTGGTTTGGTGTGGAGGAACACCCGCTCAACGAAGTATATACCGTAGGGTTTAAAGTTGTTGTGTGTACTACTACTGTATGTTCTGTTGCCATGTAGTGTGAGGTTAAACTATAGTTACCATAGAGTTATATAAACTATAAGGGTTGCGGCGTCCCCAGCTATTCATTGCAATGGAAGTTGCTCACTGGTGTTTGAAGCACACGGAAGAGCGCTCTACTTCCACATTTTTCTTCATTTGTGCCAAAATGCGGAAATGCTAACCTCCATGAACGCCCCTGAGTCGATTCATGAAGGAGCGCTCCGTGTTAGACCCCAGCAGTGCACTCTGTTGCTCATGCATGCACTACTTGGCCCGCCTGCATTTCCAGGCCAGTAGGGTTAGGGGCGGCTTCAACGTTGTTGTGACTGAGCTTGTCCATCCACTATTTTCTGTGAAACAATGACAGAATACTAAAAAGAGCCTAGTGTAGAGCCCTGAGGGACTCCGCTCAATCATATGGGGTTTAAGTGTGATTAGTGCTGACTACACATAGTAGACCATTCCCCGCCCGTTACTTTATCTGCATACGAGAATTGACTGTTCTTCTCCCCTGCTGACATGAAAGAAAGAGAAAGAAATAAATTGGCAGTGTTGTGCCCCGACACAATCATTGAATTACGGCGTTCCTCCCAAAACCCAAGCAGCCATGTCTGCGTCTGCAGGCGAGAGCCGGCATACTAAACAGGCTCCCCACCACCAGAGAGGTCTTTCTGAGGACAAGCACAGACGTGCCTTACCAGTTGTAAGTGGACTTTTCAGCGCCAAGGTTTTTAGCAGAGCCGAAGCATTTTCAGCCCTGCTTCCTTCGCTCGCCGTTTGAAGTCTTTGTCCATGAAGAATTGTCCATTCGGAGGAATGTTTAACCAGCTGATTCCTGAGAGCAGCAGGACCGCTGACAAAGGGATTGGGCCCCCCTGTCTATTCAGTCGATGGAGGCTGGGGAGTGGGCCGCCGACCCTGCCTTGTATTTCAAAGTAACTCGTCTAGTAGTGTTGAACACCTGTGGGTACGCCCGGGGACCAGCTGACATCCTCACTCTGAACCTATAGTGTGGAGAGGCTCTGGTCCAATTTCCATACTAGGACTCCAGCCAGAATGAATTACTAGTACGCTCATTTGCAAAACAGTCACTTCCGTCGTGAATATTAATTTGGCATTGAACAAATAATGTGCTATGGCCAAAACAGGCAATATACTTAATCATTTTACTGTATATTTTTTAAGTTGTTTGGGGCACATTTTCATTACATTCCCCAAAATAGGGACGCCACGCCAGGATGAAAGTGCTTAAGAGTGATGAGGCTTCGGTCCAATTTCCACGCTACAACTCTAGCCCAGAGAACAGTACACTCATTTGCAAGCAGTCACTGGGGCTGTCTGTTTAAATTTTGTACGAACAAGCTTGATACGCTCACTAAATTCTTAAAATGCTTTGTTATTACTTTAAATAATAAGCTGCCTCTCTGCTATCTCAAAAGACGTCTCGCTGTTCCTCTCCCAAATTCCCAATTAGTCTGACTGGGAGGCAATGCTGGAAGTGAACATTGTCCTTTCTTCCCTGTTTGTTTGCCTTCCTTTCCCCCACAAAACATCTGAATCCACATCTTGAATTGTGTGGGTGTGTATTTTTCATGAGCCAAGTGCCTCTTTTATCATTATTTATTGCCAGCCGCCTAATGTTTTGCTATTGTTGATGTGTGTGCGTTATTGGGTCAGACGTGGAAGCCATTTTGGTGTAAGTAATGTTCAGTAAGGCTCTTGTTTATGGCGTTCAGGAGGAAAGCAGCCGGAGAACCAACTGGGCCACATAGCCTCCACTCATAGCCCTCTGTGTCGCTCTGTCCTCCACTCATAGCCCTCTGTGTCGCTCCGTCCTCCACTCATAGCCCTCTGTGTCGCTCTGTCCTCCACTCATAGCCCTCTGTGTCGCTCTGTCCTCCACTCATAGCCCTCTGTGTTGCTCTGTCCTCCACTCATAGCCCTCTGTGTCGCTCTGTCCTCCACTCATAGCCCTCTGTGTCGCTCTGTCCTCCACTCATAGCCCTCTGTGTCGCTCTGTCCTCCACTCATAGCCCTCTGTGTCGCTCTGTCCTCCACTCATAGCCCTCTGTGTCGCTCTGTCCTCCACTCATAGCCCTCTGTGTCGCTCTGTCCTCCACTCATAGCCCTCTGTGTCGCTCTGTCCTCCACTCATAGCCCTCTGTGTCGCTCTGTCTCGCAGTGGTGGATCATAACTACCGTATGTACATTCACTTAAGAACACTTTCCTGGGGGTCTTTGTGTGTAATATGTGGTTTTAGATATTTTAGCAGTGAGCCCAGTGTCTCAGATGTCATGGACACTGGGCTCACTTACTGTACTTCCTGGACTACATTCAGTAAGACAGCTCTCCCCCTATCCACACGGAGGAGCAGTGCACCAAAGCATTATGGGAATTGTAGTCCAATGCGTCACGATGCGACACATTGTGAGCTTGTAGATCGACTATTTTCTAAAGATTTGCATACATTTGAAAACATGCAATTGGACATTATACATAATGAGTACTTTTACTTGTGGTGATTCCATCACTTTTGTACTTCTACATGAGTACATTTAGAATTCTGGACTTTTACTTGTAACAGTCTACTAACAGACTAACTAACAGACTATTGCTATATTGCATTATTGATACTTTTACCACCACTGCTGTCTTTCTCCATCTAAAAGGGTGAACAAAGATGTGTTTTCCTTTTGTGATTGCCTTTGGGGGCACCATCTCCTCCCCTTTCTACTCTACTGGAGTAATGTTTTTGAGCGTTTCCATTATTTTATTTACTTTATACTAATACACGACTACATCTCAGAGGCAAATATTGTACTTTTTACTCCACTACAGATTTGTCAGCTTTAATTAGATTATTACAAAATAGTTTTATACTATTTGAAAGTAGCCAAGCTACAAGTAGTAGAAAACTCAGTGTTACTTTATCTGCATAAGAACGTAGCTGTCCGCTGCTGACATAAATGGAAAGAAATGGCAGTGTTATTATTTTGTCGCTGTCGGGCAGAAACCTCTCCATATTTAAACCTTTTGTGTTTTTTTGTAAATCATGCTACAGTGTCACATGAAAGCATAAAAAGTAGAAGATCCACAAGCTCGAAACACTGTGCGAAGTGACACGTTTTGAGCCACTTATATTATATTTTTGATATATTTGAATCCTGAAAAGTAACAGATTTGGACATATGACTGAGGTTTCCACCCGGCATTGACGATGTAAAAAAAAAGACCACTTTTAGTTTGTCACTGTAAGCATATTTTGACACAGATTCTTTAACACTTGAACACAAGTAAATGTGTGAATACAGGAGTATTTTTATGTTGCGTTTTTCCAACCAGGCTCGTCTCTCTCTTGTCAGCAGACACAGGAGTGGCATGTCAGATTTTCTTATCACACTCGCAAGCAAATGTCCTTTCAGCTGACTAGAGGGGGAAAATCTGTCAAATTTATAATGGTCCCCATTAGACGTAGACCTGATTAATAACCCAAGGAAAAGGTCATCGTCCAGCAAACCTTTGATTCACAGATTCTAGACATAAATAGACCCCAAACTTTTACCTAGAGCCCTCTGTGGCTCAGATACTGCACTCTCTCTACGGAGAACCCTCTGTGGCTCAGATACTGCACTCTCTCTACGGAGAACCCTCTGTGGCTCAGATACTGCACTCTCTCTACGGAGAACCCTCTGTGGCTCAGATACTGCACTCTCTCTACGGAGAACCCTCTGTGGCTCAGATACTGCACTCTCTCTACGGAGAACCCTCTGTGGCTCAAGATACTGCACTCTCTCTACGGAGAACCCTCTGTGGCTCAAGATACTGCACTCTCTCTCTCCCTACAGTGCAATGCTTCGCGTTAAAACACACCAAGCAAGTTACGCACCTGGACTCTGCACAATCGTTTTATACAGTTACCAGTGGTTCTCAAAGTGGGGTGCGGGGACCCCCTGGGATCCTTGAGGGGGTTGCAGGGTAAAATGACTTAATATAACATCCCAATTCACCCTTTGTCAAGTCCCGCCCCTGGTTGTGGCCCTCTTCGCACCCATTGGTTGCAGTTTCGTGGTTGGACAAAAATCCTTTCTGTCCATCCACTATCCATTGAAATAACATGTTTTTCAGTTGCTTCATATTGATATTCTGTGCACTCAATTGTTATTGTAAACTTGGTGTCAGTAAAAAGGAACATCACAGGTGCAGTAAAGTGACTCTACACATCAATTTGTTTTTAGTTTTTTCCAAAAATGATGTTATAGCAAATTCAACATAAACAAGGCTGAACAAGGCTGCTGGTTAGTCAGTCAGGAAGGCTGACAAAGGGTGAATTATGCCCCTTTCTCACCAAAATCACGGAACTGGTGGCCATTTTTTGTCAGTGGAAACACTCAAACCGGTTCAACCCCGGTGGAAAAGGCCTCACTAGTTTAACCACTTTAATCCCTATCGTACATACAGTAGGCTATATTTAAATATACAGTAGCCATTCTACAAGCTCAAAAACATGTCTCACCGAGCTTGTAGATCTGCTATTTTCAAAACATCTCAAACATGTGAACATTGCCGAAACATAATTCACGCTACTTCTGCGTGACACCGTTGTTATGACAAAGTAGGGCTTTAATTTAACAAGAGACATAAATGCTGAGATTCTGAGGCTTCTGCCACAACAGTAAGGATAAGGATCTTCTCCAAGCAGGCAGACAGGCACGCACGCAGACAAAGGAAGGGAGATGGAGAGAGAGCTTGATAGACGGAGAGCGTCTGATTGTCTTGTTAGCAGGCAATTTGTGGCGCGAGGTGCTGTTAGCCAAGTGTCCTCCTCCTGCCTCGTCTCCGTGGCTGTCAGAGGGTCATCGGGCCTCTATATGAATATAGTGTTTTGCAGTGTGATTCTGTTGACTGGAGTTGTATGTACGCTCGCATGGGCGCCGCCATTACGTCTGCACAATGTGCCCCTCCCGTCCTGTTTTCAGGAAGGGAGGGGGAGAGGCATTTCTTCTTTTTTTTTTTAATCAAGTGAGCGGAGTGTTGTGGGATGAATCGGGGCTGCTTGATCAATTGTCCGGGTGTGTAGAAAGGCGATTGAAAGTAATCAATACAAACATGCACTAAACGGAGATCTACGTGTCCCGCATCGGACCGTTGGGATTCGAACCACGTAGAAAAACCGGTTCTCGCATTCGGGGTGTTAAACTCCACCATTTTGTCTTGTGAGGACCAGGAAAATGGTCCTTACACTATTTTCATAATTCTATACTTGTGGGGACATTTTGGGCCTCACAAGTATAGTAATACACACACACACACATTCCTCATTCCACCACCCAGGATGCTCAAACAAACCATTGTCTCCAGGTATCACAGGCTTAAAGTCTCCTGTATCTGTGAACTGGCAGCTGCCCAATCGAGTGCTGCTCCGAGCTAGGCTGTATTGTATCTCTCCGTCTTCATTCCTCGTCTTTCCTGTCTTCTACTTTTGTTTCACCAATTCTTCATGAAAGTCCCACTCCGCTATCCTTTGCTTAATGCTTTGCATATTTATTTGAAAATCCATTTTCATATTCGCAATATGTATTTTCTTAGTAAGGCCACGCAAAAATAATAAATTAGTCTCCGGTTGCCGACCGACGCTATTAAATATGCGCGACCCATATTATTGTATTGGCATTTGGTGGAAAAAAATCACACCTGTGTGAACCGAGTGGTGCAACTTCCCTCTCTCTCCCTCCCCCCCTCCTCCTCTCTCTCTCTCTCATTTCTGGCAAACAGCACCCCTACTGGTACTCATTATATGACGCTCATAGTCACATAGGTGAACACATAGGTGAACACATAGGTGATCACTGACCGAGTGAGACCAAAAACGTCTTTGATCACTAAAATTCTCTTTGGTGAGACCACGTCGGACATCTGTGTTTTTTTAATCCGATGTCCCGATGTTTTTACAGGAGAGGGGGAAAGTATTAAACTAATACTATATAGTCCATCCTGCACATATCACTCTCTCTGTCCTGCACCGCTGTACTGGAGAAGTATATCACTTTTTCGGTTCTATTAAGACGGTGAGCCTGTTTATGCATTTCACCCTATAACTTAGGCAATCAAGACCCTTAATTAATGACAGCTGTGACGTCACTGTGTGTAGGGCAGGCAGGGACAACTATATTTTACATCCTCAACATTGAGGTGTGTATATATATATTTATATATATATATATATTGAACTTGAACCATTAGAATTATTTAAAAGATGGTAACTCAGGCAAATATTGAAGTTATTAAAAAAAAGCCTATCCATCATTGCCATAGGTAAAAAAAAAAAAAAAAGATCCTTTCTACCCATCCTTCCCACGAAAAAGAAAAAGAAATCCCCCTACCTACTCAGCCCAAAAATGACAGCCAATCGGAGACCAAAGTTTTATTTTGCTTGGCCTAAGCCCAAAAACATCAACAACAAAACAACAGCAACGAATGATTGCTACACTTCTACAAGACATGTATTCAGCGGTTTCATGCCAAATTAAGATGTATTTGGCCACGGAACCCCATCTGAAAGACCAGAGACCCCTATACAAGATTTGTATGGTTAAAATGTTAAAAAATATATTTTTTTTCCGATTTGGGCACCACAATTTGGTGCCCAAAATGCAGAGCAGGAGTGTTCAATGTTAAACCCCAGCTGCACAGGGTTTTCTCACGCTAAATGCAGGGGCCCGTCTGCAGTTCCAGCTCTGACCACATCATCTCACAGCTTTTCTATTTTGATTTTCACAATTCTTTTGTTTGTTTTTCATCGATTAGGGATGACTTCCTTCATTCTCTCCTCATTCACGTCCACAGTGCCTGCACGTTAATCTGAATGTATTATTTCTTAATGTGTATAGTGTACGTGCGTGTACATTAGGGCTGTGCAGTTAGCAGTGAGAGGGCCTTGTTTCTCCGGCGTTTAATTGAACGGTCATTATTCACAAGGTACACCAGTTAGTGACGAGTCATTAAGGAAAGCCACAGTGACGAGGACACGGAAACATTAACCCCTGTGTGTCACCGTGAGACAAGCGTAAAAGAAAAGTGTGTGTGTGTGTGTGTGTGTGTGTGTGTGTGTGTGTGTGTGTGTGTGTGTGTGTGTGTGTGTGTGTGTGTGTGTGTGTGTGTGTGTGTGTGTGTGTGTGTGTGTGTGTGTGTGTGTGTGTGTGTGTGTGTGTGTGTGTGTGTGTGTGTGTGTGCGCGCAGGGAAACTGGAAAGTAACTAAGAGTAGATTTACTTAAGTACTGTACTTAAGTACAGTTTTGAGGCATTTGCACTTTACTTGAATATTTGCAATTTACAATACTTCTACTCCACTATATTTCGGATCCACATTACTTTTACTCCACTACATTTATTTGAGAACTTGAGGTACTAGTCACTTTCTACTAGATTGATGATTATTACAAAACATACATTACCCACTTCAACCCTATATACATTTCGGCCATTTGAAAATAGCAGATCTACACGGTCACAATGCATCGCGATTCGACACATTGTGGTGGTTGTACATCTGCTATTTTCTAATGTTTTTAAAAACTTGTAAAATGGGACATTCTACACAATAAGTACTTTTAATTTTGGTACTTCTAGTACATTTTGATGCCATCACTTTAGTAGTTTTACTCAAGTACATTTTGAATTCCGGGCTTTTGTTGTACACCGTATTTCTATATTGCAGTATTGATACTTCTACTCAAGTACAAAATGTGAGTACCGCTGGCGACACAAAAGCATTCAATTGTGAAAGAGACATACAGAGTGTGTGCGTGTACACAGTGTGTGCGTGCGTGTGTGTGTGTGTGTGTGTGTGTGTGTCTGTGTGTGTACACAGTGTGTGCGTGTGTACACAGTGTGTGCGTGTGTGTGTGTGAGTGCCTGCGTGCGCGCGCTGGTGAGCGTGTGATCCCCGCGGTACCAGCTGCCATCAGCGCGGGATCGTTTCCGGAATGGAGATCACGCGGGCGGCCGCCGTTATCTGTCATTAGCCGGTGTAAATGTCAAAAGCGCACCGCCATCATCACATTCTCTCCACAGCTTTGTTTTAGTCACGCACGGGGTGCCTTTTTCATTATGTATCAAAAGGTACGCGCTAGGCTGCTCTTTCGCTCGCCTTTGAAAAAGCCCAAAGCCTTCCACTTTGATGTGCTGATTTAAAAGGGGGGATAGCCTTCGCTGAAAGAGAGGAGATGTCTGGTTTTTTTACTCGTTTTTCCACGTCTTTTTTAACCCATTAAGACCTGAGGACCTGATTCTACTAATGTCTTAATCTAATTCCTAACTTTTTCTATGTCAGTGGTTCTCAAATATTTTCCAGTCAAGGACCCCCAGAATGATATGTATTTGGCTGCATACCCCCATCTCAAAATATTGAGTTCCAGGGACCCCCAGTAGCAAAGACAAAGGTCCCTGCACACTGCTACGTTTTTCAGAGTTTTTGCAGCGTTTTTCCGGGGGTGCCGTGCTACGAGTTTGTATATCTGCTATTCTTCAGCTAAAGTATGAAATAACGGTTAATGTGGTTAAACGACACGGATGCATTCCCGGTCTTAACTTGTTAAGTAATAACATTTGGTTGTCCTGAATTGATTTGTATTCATGCATGGATAAGTCGCAGGGAACGGAGTCTCCGTCTTTGCTTTGAGATGTCACAGGGAATAGGGTTGGGGGTTGTGAGGGGGGAATATATAAAGAAATAATTATATTATGTGTGGAGTGAATATTCAGAGCTCTGTACAGGTTTGAAATGAGTTTCCTGCACCGCTGGGTGCCTCCGCCATCACCTGATACCTTAAACACACGCTGGCTTCCCACGTCAGCCATGTCGTCAGAACCCTCATATCTCCATATATATTTAATTTTTTTACGAATTAATGCTCTACTTTGTACAGACTATTTTTGCTTGGGAAAAAAATAAGTGAAACTGAAATATGAATAGCTATTCTTTGGATTTTATCAATATTGAACTAATAAAGTATTAATAAGAACTCATTATTTTCATTTTCTGATAAAGTAGAACTTTCTCTGTCGGGTGGAAACCTATATGTCCAATTAGCAAATGCAGCAGATTGACAAGCTCAACATATCTGCGTCTATGCTACTTTGTGTGACGCTGTAGTATGGATGAAGTAGGGCGTCAATTTACGAAAAAACACAAAAGGTTAGAATGTGGACATAGGCGGTTTCTGAGGTTTCCAACTGACGGTGACAGCGATATGCTTTGGTTGGCTCTGGAGGGTGAAGAAAAAAAAGAACTCATCCTAGATAAGCAGCCCAGCCAGGTTGAGTCTTATCTACATAATCCCCAGTTTCACTTCTCTCTCAGAATCTGGAACGTGTGGCCGTGGTGAACATGTGACATTTGTGTCGCAAAGAAACGCTGCCAGGTGGAAACCTTGTATGTCCAAAACCGTTACATTAAAAAGTGCAATATTTGACGTAATGGAGTACACAGTACAAAGACATGGAAATATACAAGTAAAAGTGCCTTGAAATTGTACTTGAGTAGTTACTTTACACCACTGTTTCAAATGCGGACTCCTCTCTCTCTCTCTCTCTCTCTCTCTCTCTGAAATATCCATATTTCACCTTTTTGAGTGGTGCAACCACTCCTATAGACAGCTATGTCCCTGTGTGTCCCTGCCTGGGTGTGTGTCCCTGCTGGCTGCCTGGGTCCGTCCGAGCATGAAAATTGTGTTTTGTTGTTTTTCACCACCACGTGTTGTGCAGCCTAAAGCCTAACCACACCAAAGGGTGAACCGGCTCGCGGAAACCGGCACCCTGGGCGCATTCCTGTGGGCCTGGAACTTCTGGGGACCCCCAGGGACCGCCACACTGAGTTGCACCACTCACTTAAACAGGTGTGATTTTTTTAAATGTTTTTATCGATGCTTGAGTGTCACACAAAACTAACTTTAGGCATTTTATTTTTCCATTTCCCTCTATACCGCAGCAGTTATCAACCAGTGAAGTAGTGTGGTGGTGCCCTCTTGTCGTATTTTGATGTTTTCGCTGTTCTTATTTTGGTAGACGGGATGTTTTTGGGTTACCTAAAGCAATTTTGGCCTCAATTTATTTCTGTGTTTTCAAAGTAAGATTTTGAATGCACTACACAGTATTTTTACACTTTGGTATTAATACTTTTACTTTAATCAAAGTACTTCTTCCACCACTGCTAAGCTACACCACACTGGTGTCCTTTCCTTTCCTGGTGGAAATGCAGGTCAATAAGAATAAAATGAGATCATTGTGGAGCAAACAACAACATTGCCTTGGCCAAAGTTCATCTCAACAGTTATTGTTCTAACTGGCCCCAAACAAAGGCTAACATCTGGTATAATTGGTCAAAAATTCAAGATCGGGGTGATTTATTATCCCAGCCAGCCCGGATTGGCCGAGTCTGTCTCTGAGTGAGTGTAGGAGTCTGTCTCTGAGTGAGTGTAGGAGTCTGTCTCTGAGTGAGTGTAGGAGTCTGTCTCTGAGTGAGTGTAGGAGTCTGTCTCTGAGTGAGTGTAGGAGTCTGTCTCTGAGTGAGTGTAGGAGTCTGTCTCTGAGTGAATGTAGGAGTCTGTTTCTGAGTGAGTGTAGGAGTCTGTCTCTGAGTGAGTGTAGGAGTCTGTCTCTGAGTGAGTGTAGGAGTCTGTCTCTGAGTGAGTGTAGGAGTCTGTCTCTGAGTGAGTGTAGGAGTCTGTCTCTGAGTGAGTGTAGGAGTCTGTCTCTGAGTGAGTGTAGGAGTCTGTCTCTGAGTGAATGTAGGAGTCTGTTTCTGAGTGAGTGTAGGAGTCTGTCTCTGAGTGAGTGTAGGAGTCTGTCTCTGAGTGAGTGTAGGAGTCTGTCTCTGAGTGAGTGTAGGAGTCTGTCTCTGAGTGAGTGTAGGAGTCTGTCTCTGAGTGAGTGTAGGAGTCTGTCTCTGAGTGAGTGTAGGAGTCTGTCTCTGAGTGAGTGTAGGAGTCTGTCTCTGAGTGAGTGTAGGAGTCTGTCTCTGAGTGAGTGTAGGAGTCTGTCTCTGAGTGAGTGTAGGAGTCTGTTTCTGAGTGAGTATGACCAGGACGGGGAATTGAACCCTATACCTCTAGGGATGACCTGACCATTTGGAGAAATGTTTTTAAGAAATGTTTTAAAATAAATTAGACTTTCAGTTCAGAGCACTGAACAGGGGAGGTGTGTGTGTGTGTGTGTGTGTGTGTGTGTGTGTGTGTGTCCAGCTGAAGCTTGTTGATGTGCGTTAATGCACCGTATTTTTTTGTTAGCGGTTAACCATTAACTGTCATCTGTTATGTGATAGGCAACGGTTAACTTTTGGCTAACACTAACGACCTCAAAATCTCAGGACGAACACTCTAGTTAGAGGACGAGCTGTAGCTGTGTCCTGTGGGAATTCATCCCAGTCAAATATAATATCCATTATCGTCTCTGTCGGGTAGAAATATCATATGTCCAAAACATTTCAGTATTCAAATTCAAAAGTAGCATTCAGATCTGCTTTTTTCATACTTGTGTGTGACGCTGTAGTATGATCACGTATGGCAAAGACGCAAAAAGTCCTCACTCCAACAATATCTGGCATAGACTGGATTACACTATTGGTTTGGAACGAAAGGGTTTCTGCCCCCCTGGAAAGCCTAGTGATGCCGAGGTTACAGCTACTTACTGCAACACAATGTCAAGTAGCAGTCACACTACGCCCACCGGACATACAGTACAGTATGCCTTTCCTGAGTTCATTCGCAATTTATCTACACTATGTATGCCCTCAACGCGCACATAGATTAGTGATGCTAATCTTCGAGGCGGGAAAGCACAACCTGCATTTATGAATAATTTGACCTGCCCCCCGCCTAAAAAAAACAGGTGTCTTGGCTATTTTAGCTTATTGTCGTATGATGAAGTATTAGGGCTTAAGTGGTTAAAAGGCTCTATATTGGCAATAAATCGGACTAGCTTTCTTTACTTTCTTCACAAGGTGATACCAATGATACTAATTAAGGCTCTGTTGAGTGTTAGCAAGTGGGCCAACATGCATAGATAACAGCCAGCACCCCAGAATGGATTCAGAGCCTTAATCAGTATCATTGCTAACACCTGTGGAAGAAGTAAGGAAGCAGCCCAGTTTCTTGCCAATAATTGAGCCTGTTTGCCAGTGAAAGTCGTCATCATCATCGCCTAATGGGTTTTCTGCCCACGTGTATACTGGAAGGAGTGCAAGGGACAAGAGGATGAATAGAGAGGGGAGGGGGGAGTTGGAGGTGGTTGACAAGTGTGTCACACAGGGTCCCACATTTGCAGTGTTTGTTGTCAAAAGGCAGTTGGAAGAGGCTTCATAACATTAAGGAGATTCTGCTGACATCAGCACTTCTACACTCTCTCTCTCTCTCCCCCCTGGCTGGTTTGTCATTCTGTAGAAACTTGTTTCTATTTTTTTCTACTGGACCGGTGGCGTGCAATGAGATATAGACCTATATGCTGTAGCAGCGCTGTGCTTACCATACAAAATGGCCCGTGGACCCTTTTGTATGGGTCCTGAGTAAATATCATTTTTAACCCATTAAGTCCTGAGACTGATTCTACAAATGTCATCCAAATAAGTTGTTCTAATAAGATCTTTCAAAAATAACCAACGTACAAACATCGGCACATTTGTACTGTGAACATGTATATTTGCTACTTGTCTAATCCTGGGTGCTACACTCCCTCTGCCAACCTGGGGAGCGCAACGGACTGACCTCATGTGTCCTTCAATCTGCTTATTTTCACCTGACAGGAAGGAGTTTCCTAACTAACCGGGGAAAGCTTTTAATTTCTGACTTCTGTCAGAATCTTTTTATCGTAACGATAGCGAGGTAAGCAAGCAAAAATATGGGGGGCTTTACAGAGTAAAAGTGGCCATATCTTCCCGGCACCCGAGCTTCTATTTTGAATGAAATCCTGGCGCTGATTGTGTTTTAATGAGTAAGGAAAAAAGGCGATAAAGAACCCATGCATAAATCATAAATTGTTTTTATGAAACACGTCGCATCGAGACACGCTGTGAGCTGTAGATCGGCTATTTTCACTACTTTGAAACTTTTAACACTTATAAGATGTGTGTTATTGATTGATTCCCCAGAATAAGGAACAAAGTGTGTCTTATCAGTTCAATAAGAGAATAAGGAACAAAGTTTGTCCCTTATCAGTTCAAGAGGCACGCATTTTCGCCTCCAAATAAGGGACGTATTCCAAGGGACAGTTGGCCACCCTATAGCTCTGACCACCTTAACAATAAGATAAATGAAATATTGATTGGATATGCATTAGAGCTTTGAGCAGTAATGTTTTGTATTAGGGTGCAGTGTAGCCTGTAGTGATATCGATGCCCCCGTTATCTGTGATTTAGTGATTTCTCTCAGAAGTTGCATAAGGCAATTTTCCACTCTGAGCTTGAGTTTCCTTTTGTTCCATTGTTGTACAAAGATTCACTGTTTGAAAAGCTTTCATTTTAGCTTCAGGCAAATCCGCTAATTAGATAAAGGATTAACATGCTAATCTAAATTGTCTCTTTGCTTTTTTTACTTCCTCCTTCCTGCCATTTCCACCAACCATTTCAAAGACTTAAGACTGACAGCTCTCTCTCTCTCTCTCTCTCTCTCTCTCTCTCTCTCTTTCTCTCTTTTTCTCTCTTTTTCTCTCTCTCTCTTTGTCTCACTCATTCACACTCAGTCGCCCCACCCCTGCCCATGCTCTGGGTTCTGTAATCAACTCGTGTTGCTTTAGCCTGATATCGGGCTAAGCGTATAATACATGTGTGTGTGTGTGTGTGTGTGTGCATGTGCGTGTGTGTGCGTGCGCTAGTGTCGACCCCATACTACTGAGTCTGACGGGTAGCTCAGGATGTGCCTTTGATGGTTGTGTGTGGTTATTAAATTCAGAAAGTGCATTTCTGTGGCTCCGTAGGATAACTATCTGGCTGTGATCTCGCTAAACAGGGAACACTTTGAAGAAGCCGATCGCCGTTTACGTCCGCAGCTCTGCAAGCGGTGAACGTCCGTTGAAGAATGAGAAAACAAGTCAACAGAGGCTAATAACACTGTGGCTTCCCTGTGCAGCTGAAAAGGCTTTCAGACAGCTGAATTAATTATAATGTATCTGGCTATTATAGAGGTGTGTGTTGGCACTGGCACTGCCCTCACCATTCACATTGATTACGGTCCACCATGTAACGATTCACTTCAATTCTACGATGCATCACACCTTTCTATATTACTACACTCAGAAAAATGCACAAAGTGCACACGACCCGCCCACCGTATGCACTTGCAATATAAACACTTTATTAGGCAACGTTTTGGTCAAAGACTTTCCCCAGGCATCTGAAGAAGGTCTATATTACTATATTATTATTATTACTACACAACACGGCAAAGTCATTACAAGCAGTCAGATATACTGAACAACATATTTTATTTAGAATTATATAATATTATATTCTGTAGCCTACAGTTTTATATTTATTGCGAACGCAGTGATTGCACTTACTATGAGACCTAGCAGATCATGTCTGTGTGTCTGTCTGTCCGTGTGTCTGTCCCGTTATCCAAATATGGAGTGTGTTGCATCAGCAATCACTCAGCTCCATATATGGGCACAAAAGGGGCCAGGTCCACTCAGCTCCATATATGGGCACAAAAGGGGCCAGGTCCACATATACAGTAACAGCGGGACAGACAGACAGACAGACATGATCTGCAGCGTCTCAGCTGCGTTCGCTTCCCGCGTTTGCGCGTCTTACTGGTGTATTTAATTATAGTTTGATTATGGATTATGTCACGTTGCTGCATTGATGCAGAGTTGTGAATGGCCGAATCACGATCCATTGCTGAATGGATAATTTTTCACACCACTACTACTATACTATACTACGGACTGAGATGTAGCTGTGCACAACGCGTGAATAGACAATCTGTGTTTTAGATGGCTGGATCCTTTGGTGCCGTGCTGTTCAAATGAGAGTGTGTGTGTAACTGCGTACATGGCATCTGGTGTGCGCGCGGAAGCTTAAAACCATGCTAGAATATTGTGATATTTGATTTTGACATGTGTTGGACTATTTCAATAGGCCTTGATCTAAATAATGAATAGACATAAATATGCATCTTAGGCCAACATCCCCAAACCAATAATGTCCAATTGTCCTGTTGCTCTTCATCTCCAGAGGATATACTGTATCTCATAAGATGAGATAATGTACCCTCATGGGCCTGTATCACAGAGAATTTGACAGTGTAGTTTGGGGTCCTAGTGATTATCAGAGGTATTGCATGCAGGGATCCATGACCTAATGCATATCAGACGGCGGGCTCCTTGAAATCCAAAAGGTTGACAATGCACTGTAGCGACGCACATACTGCATGAGATCATGGTCAAAGGTGGGTGGATGGCTTTCCGCATAAAGCCGCTAAATGTTCACATGGTTAATTTAGCATGCCCACAGCGGTGTCACGTTGCAGAGCGGCGCATGCATGTAACTGCGGTGAAAAACATCCAGCATCGGTGGAAAAGTCAGTGAGTTATGGTGTGCTGAGTGCACAGTTTCACGCACACAGCGCTACAGCGGTGAAACCACTGACATTATTGTAATGAAGGAGGGGACGAGATGCTCCGCTGATCAGCCACCATAAAAGCATATGGTCCATGGAGACATCTACATCTGCAACAAGACGGATGGAGACAAACTATCATCTTCTGTATGCTGCTCGTGTAATGAGGATTAATTTCAAGTCTTCGGTAGCGCTACGTCTGTTGAGCTCTGTTAAAAGAGCGTTGAGGTTCAACCTCATTTGCAAAGCTGCCGAGATCACATACACAAAATCTAAAATTAAAACCGTTTGGCCGCCAGGATTAATTCAAGAATGATTACTATATGCCAGGACATCCCCCCCGTTCAACCCTTATTTTGAAGATACAAAACACAGCGACCGGATGTTGTGTCGGCATAACGGTTTGTGTGTGTGTGTGTGTGTTGTCTCGACCGGATGTTGATGTCTCATTGGACGATGAGAAGTACAGAGACCGCTATGGTCCGCGCAATAAGCGTCGTTTTGATCAGAAATGACATCTGAGACGGGGAATTGGTGATACAAGCGACTGAAAGCGTGCATGCAGGAAATCAAGATGGCGCAATCCAGTGTTATGGCTAACAACAGATAGCCATCCGAAGCTAATACAACTGAATAAACGTATCTTACATTTATTGGTGCTTGCCGAGACTAATGATTAACCCATTCTGACCGGGCACCCATTTTGGTGTTAGCATCATGTTATGCTTTAGCTATTGAAAAATAGCAGATCTACAAGCTCATATCGCGCCACCGAGTGGCGCGATACGAGCTTGTAGGTCTGCTATTTTTGAAAAATCGAAGAACGACTGACATTTTTCTAGAATCTGATCTCAGGTCAGAATGGATTAATCAGACCAGTGTGTGTCCAGTGGAAACCTCGTATAGAATCTGATCTCAGGTCAGAATGGGTTAACATAGGTTAAGGTTTTCGGCGGGGAAAGTATTATGGCACATACAGATTTAAAACACAAAAACAAATCTACAATTTAGGCATACACAGATATAAAACACAGACTGTGAATAAGTTCAAATCAATTGGAATACATAGTGAGTTAGGGAGGTTTTAGAGCGGGTTATTAAATTGTTTGTTGTAGAGAGTTCCATAGTGGCAAATAGGAAACGGGGGCATCGAAGCATCCTATGAACAGGAACTCTTGATTCTCTCTCCGTTACCACAGGTCAAGTCAAATGGCCTTTTTAAATTCTTAAAAGATTCCTCCAGTCTTACTTGTTCTCAGTTCTCCTACTCCCCCGCTGTCTCCACTGTCAGGCCTTTTATTTTACACTCCAATGCGCAAACATGCGCCGACGCCGCTCATATGCATGGGCAAACATGCCTCCTAGTACTCATGTGCGCACACGTGCCATATGATACAGTCGGGCATGCACGAGCGCGAGTGCACGCTTGGGTATGTTAGCGGTGCATGCACGAGCTCGCACACCACACCGATTATATCAACGCAGTAGTCATGCTGTAAGTCAGGGTTCTATGGACATGTTTAATAGCCTACAGTATGTAGTCGGGTTCATCTCTCAGCTAAGGGGTGCTTGGCCTGAAAAACTTTGAAGTTACTGTACGTTATGGCAGTGGTGGAAGAAGTACTCTGAATGTGTTTTACTTGAGTAAAAGTAGCCATGCCAAAATGTATACATACTCTGTTACAAGTAAATGTCCTGCACTATGAAATTGTACTTTTTTGTATGTTTGTACGTTTTTTGAAGAACAGAAAATTGAAAATGTACAAACTCATGACGAGTCGCATCATGACAAGTTAATGTGACGCATTGTGAGCTTGTATATCCGCTATTTTCAAATATACACAGACAGAAGACAAAACAGATAGTACAGAAATAAAGAAAGGAAATGGATAGAAAAGTTCAGAGTATGTGCTCACTTACTGTGTACCAGAGTGCAGGTTAACAAGCAAGTGCAGAGTCAGACCGGTAGTCAGAGAGTCTGTGAAAGTGGGGCCTATATATAGGCCTGGAAAGAGATTTTCTACAAATGTAGGTGGAGCTAATAGTTCAAATGAGCTGTTGTTGATGGCTCAGTTGATAGCAATTAGTCCTAATGGTCTCTTAGTTCAGTTTCAGAGATACAGTCTGATTAGTGTGCTAACTAAAACACAGACAGAAGACAAAACAGATAGTACAAAAATAAAGAAAGGAAATGGATAGAAAAGTTCAGAGTATGTGCTCACTTACTGTGTACCAGAGTGCAGGTTAACAAGCAAGTGCAGAGTCAGACCGGTAGTGACGTGTGACGTGTGACGGTGTGGTTGCATTAGCAGCGTGTAAAGTGGAGCAGAGTGAATGTAGTGACGGTGTGGTTGTGGTGCATTAGCAGCGTGTAAAGTGGAGCAGAGTGAATGTAGTGACGGTGTGGTTGCATTAGCAGCGTGTAAAGTGGTGCAGAGTGAATGCAGTGGCGGTGTGGTTGCATTAGCAGCGTGTAAAGTGGAGCAGAGTGAATGCAGTGACAGTGTGGTTGTGGTGCATTAGCAGCGTGTAAAGTGGAGCAGAGTGAATGTAGTGACGGTGTGGTTGTGGTGCATTAGCAGCGTGTAAAGTGGAGTAGAGTGAATGCAGTGACGGTGTGGTTGTGGTGCATTAGCAGCGTGTAAATTGGAGCAGAGTCAATCAATGCAGTGACGGTGTGGTGGCCGGTGGCATGATGCAGACGCTTGCCTCCACTCGGACCGCCCGCTGAGGCGTGCTGGCGTCAGTCACACATCACGCACAAGCTAAATGTCAGAACCCAAATGAAAAGACGTTACGAACGCTGGTTGAAAAGGTGCAAGTCTCCTCATTAGGGAGAGCAACCTGCCACCCGCCTGCTGCACTGTACCGCGTTCACAGACGTAGAACCTTTTTTTCTCCTCTCTCTCTCTCTCTCTCTCTCTGTCTCTCTCTCAGTGACGTGGTCAGGCATTAGCGCTGTGATTATATTTCAAACCGCTTTTGTCCACGAATGATTGTCACCACTTTTAGACAAAGGTCCGACAGTCATTAGACCGACAACCTACCCCAAACCCTGACCTAACCATAATATAACCGCAAGCACGACGCACCGCATGTCGGGCCAGCACATGTCGGTAGCGACGGGTGATTTCCGTATGTCGGAACCTTTGGTGTGTCGGATAAGCGTGCTCACCCCTCTCTAAGTCCCACAGGATTCAGGAACTACAAGATCGTATAGCGGCTGCTCTTTTTGGGGAAGAGATTGGTGTAGATGGGGGAAAAAACAGTGCAGTTGTAAACTCGGGTCGATTAGGGTTATAAGCCTGTAGATCTATGCTATTTTCGAACCAAAATCGGGATCGAACTCATATTCTTCTGAAAGGCAAGTGCTCTACCGACTGAACTAATATTCTTCGGTGGAAGGCATGGCCAAGCACTCAGTGACTGAGAGCATGTGGCGAGCTGACGCACATTGTAGTCACACCGGCAGACTGCAGACAGGGTTATTAGTAGATGGAGCATTAACATGGGCTCCAGCACAGCTGTGCAGCGCCGCATCGCTATAGATGCTTAGCAGCCTCTTCCATATTCAAGGCATCGGACGGGGAACCCAACTCTTGGCACGTGTGCTCCACGAGGATTTACACAACGTCGGCAGTTGGCCAAGAAACCTTGTATCTATGTATATATTTCAACGTTTTATGTCCACGGAACGTAATGCCCTGCTTCATTCTATTATAAATACTATGGACCAGGGTTTTTATTTTGTGTTTATTGTTTTAGCATAACTGTTTGGCTGTACTACTTGCACTGTTAATACTTTGGTTAATTAAGTATTCAATCAATCAATCAATCAAAGTTATGATTAAGTAGCAAAACAGCAGGTCTACACTCTACAAGCTCATAATGTGGCACGACGTGTTGTGAGCTTTTGAAAGGTTTTGAAAGTGAAAGCTTTCACCCGTCAACGAGACATCATTACCACTGAGGATGATTTGCATATTGAACCCCGTCCCGGTATAGTCCTCTCCTCTCCTGATCCTTCTTTACATTCCCTGTGCGTCCCTGCGCCCCCCCCCCTCTGCTCTAAAGGTGATGCACCAGTGTGTGATGGAGTGTGCGTAGCCTGTCAGTGCAATCAGCCACCCCCCCTCCCCCCACCTTACAGAACGCTCATTTAACACATCTGTGCCGCAGCCGAGAGGAGAGGAGCACGTACACACCTTCCCTGCCAATCTGTCCGTCTCTGTGAGCAGCCGCTTTGTATGGGTATAATGCAGAGCTGCTTGAAAGGCCTGATTATTTTTAATTAATCAATCAATTCATTCATTCAAGAAAATACCTTGTGTCGTTGCTGTTGAGCAGAAACCTTGTATCTCCACACTTGTATTTTTCATAAATGAATGCCCTACTTCATCATCCTACTCCATCATACAAGAGTGCCCCACATAGTACAAGCTTGTATGTTTAGGAAAACATTGTTGCATGTTGTGATGACGATATAATGACGATGAGTACTGTATACAATAGTTTGCTGCCAACATAGAACCCAGACAATGAATAGCCTATAGTCAGGGATAGTCATCCATTGTATTTCATTTTTGATAAACTGACATGGCAGTTACTGAATACAAAACACTGATGTTGGTCTACAAAGCAACCAAAGGTATGGAACCCCTATATCTTCAAAGCCTGATCCAACCCTACAACCACTCCCACTCACTCAGATCAGCTAACACAGGCAATCTGTCAGAACCTTCCCTAAAACATCCGGGACAACGCTCCACACGTCCCACACTCTTCTTCTTTCTGTCTCCTAAACTGTGGAATTAGAACAGCCGACATTGCAATTAGGACAGACTCACTTCCAATCTTCCGCCGTAATCTGAAGACTCTCCTCTTCAGACTCAACCTTAGCCCGTAGCACTTGCCTTAGCCTCGAGGACCTTACAGGCTTATGCAAAGACTAAAATGTAATTTAGATGGCATGTTATGTAAAGACTAAAGAGATGCCATGTCATTTCGTACTAGACCTGGCATCCTATAGTGTGCATAGTTAGCAGCAATAGTTATTATACCAATAGTGCTCACTGCTCCTAAGATAGTAATAGGATGCAGAGGACGTGCAAATATACAGTGACAAACAATACCTACAGTACCATGTGCGTTTATCACACTATTATTATTATTATGATTATTAATTATTATACTTTATGTTGGTGCAAGCATTCTTGTGTGAACCTGTGTTTGTGTGTGAAGCGTCTTGTTTGTGATTCTATTTGCGTCTGCATGCGTTTGTGTGTATAGGGGTGTACATACTTGTGGGTATTTGAGCGCCTGGGTGCCTTGGAGTGCTGTGCGTGCGTGCGTGCGTGCGTGGTTGAGGGAGTGCTTGTTGAGGCATGGCTGTCTCATTGGAAGATTTATTCAGCGTCCCAGACATGAGGAGGAGTAAATATTTGTCATCGAGGGACCAACACACATCAGTCACTTCGCTCCACATTACACAGAAATGGCGCAAAAAAGATATTTTTCTTTCCAATCTACCCCACCGGGTCTCCCACCCCCATTTCTGCCTGTGCATTGTCTTTGTGTTTGATGACTCCCAACGCTGCAGATGTTGTATAACGAAATGTATAAGAAACCATAGACCTGTACATTATAGTTAACTGTATATAATATATTGTGGCCGTCGGGCAAAAACCTACTATCTCCAAATTCCAGATGTTCAGTGAAGTTGTCATTTTAGGTCCTACTTCATCATACAAGAGTATCGTATAACTCGCACTAGCCTGGACGACCATTGTGGGTTTTATGCAAAAGATAAACTGTAATGTCAATGTGTAGTTTATATGTACTGTTTATTTTTATTATATATATTATAGGCCTCTTTAGACTGGTAGGTTCTTACTATTTGTGACCAGATTTGACTGAGAGCCTGCCAAATTCCAGCTTCCAGTTAATAGCACAGGCAGGGGGACGACGACTGAATTCTCACGCTCATCATATTTGAACTATATATCCTCTAGCAAATCCTCTTTACCAAAGTCAAGATTCTTTTATTTTCCTGACACATTTGATTTATTTATTACCTTGTGTTGTCCTTGCCTACTGTATGTCACTCTGCATTGAGAATGTCTGCTAAATCCCCAAATTGTAATTTGTCAAGCTAAAGTAGTGAAAGTACAATAAGCTTGTAGATCGGCTACTATGACGATTTCTGAAACATTGCTGACAGTAAGCATATACAGTTGATGTACAGTACTCATAGTATTACTTAACCCATTCAGGACGGGACCCGCTTTTGGTGTTTTAATTATGTTATACTTTAGCTGTTAAAAGATAGCATATCTACAAGCTCTTAGAGCAGCACTGAGTGCCGCGCTACAAGCTTTTAAACTCAAATCTTTGCTTCCGGGGAGGTCCCTGGAACAACATATTCTCAGATGGTGGTCCGCAGCCAAATACAGATAAGTCTGGTCCTTGATATGAAAAAGGTTGAGCACCACTGACATAGAAACATACTGTAGGTTTTTCAGAAAACTGTTAGGATTTAGAAGCCTTTTTTTTTTTAAATCGGCCTCGGATCTAAATGGGTTAAGTAAGAGTAGTAATACCATAATGTGTGTTACTACTGAAAGGCTTGTCCTAAAACATTTACTTGAGTAAAGGTACAAAAGTACTGGCATCAACATATACTTGGAGTACCAAAGATTTAAAAAAAATCTTCAAGCTCAATGAGCTTGTAGATCTTCTATTTTCAAATAGCCTAAAAATATATAATGGGGATATGCATGTTTTCTTTTCTTTTCATTTCATTGTTTTAAGTAGTATAATAATTGCCTCTGAGATGTAGTGGAATAGAATAGACGTGTAAAGTATTAAAACAATGAAATTCTCCAGGGAAGTAAAAGTGCCTCAACACTAGTATTATATAGTACAGTCCCCACTGTTGTAAGCGTTCCGGTCTCAACCGTAAAACGACCAACACAAAGCCGACACCTTTGCAAAACACACAAAGCCAAATGAAAATGTCATGAATTTGGCCGCTGTCCGTCTCCGCCGTTTAAGGCAGCTCGACGTGAAACGGCTTAATATTCCACGCAGTGATTTTAATTGAATTAATGTCCGAGGACATTGTACCGCGCTGGCGGTGTCGTAAAATGTTGTTATGGCCGTCGTTTATCATTGTGATGTAAATCATGCCCAGTGATTGCTCAATGATGCCTTTCTGCAGGGACATGGGGGGGGGGGGGGGGGGGGGGGTGCGCGTTGGTTGTTAATTGGCTCCAAAGGGCACACAATGTGTTGGGACCACAGGGGACCAAACACTACCTGCTCTGGTGTTTTATTTTGTCATTTATTTTGTTCTGTCTACCTCAGTGGTTCTCGACCTTTTCCGGATCAGGGCCTCCCATCTGACCACTTAACATGGCAGCCGATAGGCTACGATATTTATTGAGAAGCAGTGAGCACTTACTATGAGACCTAGCAGATCATGTCTGTGTGTCTGTCTGTCCCGCTTTTGTGCCCATATATGGAGCTGAGTGATTACGTCACCATGACTCAGCCATAACCATATAAGGAGTCCCCAAAGCAGCTATACGTCCAAAACCCAAATATGTACGAGCTGCGTTCGCTTCCCGCGTTTGCGCGTCTTACTGGTTTGTATACCGTTGTTGTTGGGCACAAGACTCTTGTAAATCGTAGCCTTCACTTGATCATACAGTACAGCGCACGGCGTCACACAAGTATCAAAAGTAGCAGATCTACAAGTGTGAAGCGTGACGCGAAGCGACGCACCTGAAAATTAACAGTTTCCACCCGACAGAGACGATACAGTATTTTCATATTCATAGATAGATACAGTAGAAGAGTAGATAGATAGTTATCCTACTTTAAATGTGTGAAATCTCTGTCCGTCTCTCTGTCTGGTGCCGTGGCATTATTCCGACGGCACGTTGGTCCGACTCATGCCTTACTAAGCCATTTCCTGACCCTAACCATTACCCTAAGCATTACTAACCCAGTCCCTGACCCTGACCATTACCCTAAGCATTACTAACCCAGTCCCTGACCCTGACCATTACCCTAAGCATTACTAACCCAGTCCCTGACCCTGACCATTACCCTAAGCATTACTAACCCAGTCCCTGACCGCAGCTGAAGCCACGTAGTCGGAGTAATGGGATGTCGGAGTGGGAGTTATGGGCCGTCCGTCTGTAGTTCAGTTATCTCAAGATAAGGCCGTTCGATCAATCTCAAACCTGACTTATATAATACATGAGGTTAGTGCACGTATTGAACTCCTTTCAAATCCCACTAGCAATGTATAAACAGTAGCAATGCATCCCACTCAAGCGGATACATACATTGTATGTACAATAATAATCCAATATTCTACCTGCGGGACATGCATTATGAAGTGAATACAGTGTATATATATAATATTATACCTGCGGGACATGCATTATGAAGTGAATACAGTGTATATATATAATATTATACCTGCGGGACATGCATTATGAAGTGAATACATTGTATATCCACTATAAAGCCTACAGGACATACCGGATATACGGCCATTATATCTGTGGACTGAACGCAGTTCGGTCACGGTACACGGTTGCCTTGGGAGACATTCCGAGGTCTCTCTCTCTCTCTCTGTGTGTGTGCGTGTGTGTGTGCGCGTGCGTGCGTGCGCGGTACAAGCGGATGAAATGGTCCAAACAATGCCTCCAACAATTAATGGTGATCTTAACCAATCACTTTCCCTGTGCTTCCTAATGCAGTCCCCATAGTGCTACTCTGTGTCTGTTTGATTTGTGCACTGACCCGCAAGGAGTCTTTTAAGTGGTTGATTGTGTGTGCGTGTGTGTGTGTGTGTGTGTGCGTGTGCGCGTGCTGCTGCTCTCACCAGGCCCAGGACCTGTGCGTTGCATCATCATCATACCCGGAAGTTATGCAGGAGCGCCTACCGCAGGGGTGTCGAACTCAACTTGGGGCGAGGGCCACTCGGTAGGCCCTACCGAGTGGCAAAAAAACGACTTCATGGCCTTGAACAGTCCATACACCCAAACTGAAAAGTTCTGCATTAAACAACGTTAAACTGCGTTATACTCACTCTGCCACTCACTTTATGCATGCGCATACCCTCTATAGTTTTGTGTGTCAAGCTTATTAGATCTGCAATGTTTGGTGTTTTGGCCTATACGGCAAAAAAAATGAAACGGCATTCATGAAATTGCTCTCCTACAACAGCATTACAGATGTTTGGATTAGTTTGAAGTACATTGTTGTTGTGTGTTACAATACAATCCAAGCCAATTCTCTACGCATCAGCTCTCCGTTATGGGTTTGATATAAAGCATTGCAATGCGTGACCAGCATGCCGGTGCTCATAAAAATGACAATCTAACCTCTGTGAAGAAATTACATGTTTAACCTCATTAACCTCAAAGCCATGTATTGTATCACATTCACAATCCAGACCTAACTTCCGCCTCTGCTGACATTTGCACACACACACAGGTAGAGCAGGTTGTCCAATGATCCATGGGTCGGCGCCGGTTCGAATCCCGGCTCCTCCTGTCTACATGTCGAAGTGTCCTTGGGCAAGACACTGAACCCCTCAAGTATACTACACACACACACACACACACACACACACACACACACACACACACACACACACACACACACTGTGGCTCAAGAGGTAGAGCAGGTCGTCCAATGATCCTTGGGTTGGCAGTTCGAATCCCGGCTCCTCCTGTCGAAGTGTCCTGGGGCAAGACACTGAACCCCAAATTGCTCCCCATGTGCTGGTTGGTACCTTGCATGGCTTCTGCCGCAATCGGTGTATGAATGTGTGTGTGAATGGGTGAATGTAATGCACAATCTATGTAAAGCGCCTTGGATAAAGGCGCTATATAAATGCACCATTTACTATTTATTTACCACACACACACACACACACACACAAAGTTGCGTGATTATGCAACATCATCATAAAGTTGAGTGTCGTCACTGAAAGTGACCCCTGCAAATGAGAAAGGCCAGGCGTGTGCGTGGAGGACCACACTTTGCCGCGGCCGTCTCAGATGGCGGTTGTCCGGTTAAAAAAAAGCCCCCGCCTCTGTCGTCCTTGCGACTTGCGTCAACCGCCGCCCTCTGAGCCTCCTCGCGTACGTCCGCGTGTGATATGATTAACCTGGCAGGTGCGAGGTGAGCACGGCCTCAGTGTTTTAGTGAGCTGTCGTCTTCAGTCTGCCCAGTGCCAGGAGTACCAGAAGGTCGGCCCCGGCTGACTAATGGCCACGGTCATGGAAGCTGGAAGCTGGCCCATTAGGAGGACAGCGTCATCATTAGGAACCAGCACACTGTTCAAACAGCCTGACCCTGCCTGGCCCCGTGGTGCCCCCGCCTGCCTGGCCACACCGGGCCCCCACGCTGATTATTAGCAAAGTTTTTTTGGGCGGGCTCTCTCAGGGTAGAGCATTTATGATCAGTATTCACGGTGAACTGTGGCCTTTTCTTTTGTGACAACACACACATACTCTGAGAAACTTGCATAAACAACACACAGGCTTAATAAACACACGAGCACAGAGTCAATGATAGTATGAAGAGGCTGTTGCACTGGATATCCGCTGTATTGAAAATATAAATGAAGTTAAGTACATATATTATATCGTCATCTCTGTCAGGTGGAAAGCTCATAGAAAAATAGCAAAAGTAGCGGATCTACTGTGTGACGCTGTAGTATAATCAAGTAGGGCGTTAATTTATGAACAAGAAATTATGACATAGTCATATTTGTCAGGTGAAACAAGCTCTCTCCATTGTGCAAATGTCACCCCTTTTTTTCCTTTTTTTGGTAACGTGTACTGTATGTCACAACCTCACAGCAGTTGTTTTTGTTCGTTTGCAACGTCCTTTTGTTGGTTAAATCACTGTGTTTTGTCCTGGCTTTCCTGCTCTACAGATACAGTAGCTCATAACATTAGCCGCCTGTTGTCAGCCGCTCCGCGTCGCAGTGTGGTCTGGATGCTGAGGCGTTATGGGGTCAGACTCTCAATAGGGGGCAGTCAATCATGACTACCTCGCTAATCAAAACGGGCCTGTTGTATGTCAGGTTTCACCTGACAAAAAACAGAACAAGTTAGTTGAGGGTTTTTAGCCCGACAGCAACAACATTAAACTTCACAGGAGGAGGCATGCTGTGACGCAGTCAAGCGTATTAGGTGTTGGGTCCGGAGACATTTGGGGCCCACGCACTGTGCCGTCGGTAAAATATAAATAATAGATCTATACTGTATACAGAGATGCAATGGGAGTTGACAGAATTTTGGTGGATCCCGGACGGTGGCTGCTGCTAGTTCCAGCGGGCCCTTCGGACAGCACTGGTGGCGAGAGTAATAACGTGGAAGCTAACCATTTTTCAATCTTGAACATTTTTAATTTATTTCCAAGCTCACAGCGGGACACATTGTGATATGCTATGGGCTTGCTAATTCTGAAAAATATGATTTTGGTCAGCAAAGAAGTCAAATAACCGGCTCTATTATCAGCATAATCGGTAAATCGTTCTAGCTCCATTTCTGGTCAGTATTCACAATGAACTGTGGCTTTTCTTTTAGACAAACACACACTCACACACACACACACACACACACACACACACACACACACACGTACATACGTACGTATGTACGCAGGCACAGGCAGACGCTTACACGAACACACGATAGCCAATAATGGAAAGCAGTACGCTTGCTGCCCGGTCGTATTAATGACACTTTTATCACAGGGTTTGTACACGCTAATAAGAAAACGTGCATGGAAATGGGGAACGAGAGAGTGACGAGGTGTCAGGGAGTGATGTATGTCTTTCATCGGACACAGAACATTTAGTTTTCATTAAGAGTTAAACACGTACACCATACATTAGCGGGGTTCAGTGGCGGCCGCGCTGCTGCGCGTCACTGTGTCTCATTCTGATGAATTAGCCAGTCAGCACTCGGCACACACACACACGCGCGCACACATACACACACACGCAGGGCTAAAACGCAGAGAAGACCATGGAGAGACAATTTGAGGATGTGCGGTGTGGTGTGCTGAGGAGATGGGACCCACCCAAATGACTTCTTTATACCCCTGGCTGGTGTTTATGTGATGCAGGCTAAGGTTCTAAGCTGTGCCCCAGGCAGGCCAGTACTCCAGTCACAGTATAGTATAATTTGTCCTTGAGGTAAATTTCCGCAATAGTCTAGTCTAGTCTAGTGATGCACCAAATATTCAGTCACAGAAAATATTGGGCCGAAGATGGCTAAAGATGCAGTTTTGTCCTATTCAGTTTCGGCCGTACAGGCCGAAAGAATATCACCGAATTGTCAAAGCACAGGGTTACCTACGTAACCTAATGTTTTGTTGTGATGACGTGATCAAAATGCGGCTACAAGCATGGTGCGCAGACATGCCTGTCTGGCAAATCACGTATCAACACATCAACCACGTTGTAGGTTGCTCACCACCAACACAGTCACAGTCTTCTGCGGCTTGGAAATATTTCCAAATATCAGAGATATTGTTAAAATGTGTCAGGAGTCAGTCTGGAATTAATGTATGCAATGGTACAAAAGCTGTTAAAATAAATAAAAAAGAGAGGTATATCATTAATCATTTGGTTATTTGGTTTTCTATATTTGGTATTCGGTTTCTTCCAAGAATTTCCCTTTCGGTGTATCCCTACGAAAAGTCTAAATTACAAAGTACATTTTCCTTTTAACATCAATGAATTACTGTTGGAAAAGGAATTTTGGAATGCTCCCAAAGATTACAGATTAAAAAAAAGATTGCTACGGAGCTATTTCATTTCTGTCCAATCCTGGTTGCAGGCAAAAATAGACCCTGTGTGTGTGTGTGTGTGTGTGTGTGTGTGTGTGTGTGTGTGTGTGTGTGTGTGTGTGTGTGTGTGTGTGTGTGTGTGTGTGTGTGTGTGTGTGTGTGTGTGTGTGTGTGTGTGTGTGTGTGTGTGTGTGTGTGTGTGTGTGTGTGTGTGTGTGTGTGTGTGTGTGTGTGTGTGTGTGTGTGTGTGTGTGTGTGTGTGTTACTGTACAGTATGAAGGGTGTGTGGGGGTTGAAAGGTCATCAGAAGCGTAGCGGTTTCATTATGAGAGCGGTGGAGTCCCAGCCCGGGCCGGTCGCACGGGGAGTGATGAAGCCGGTTGTAAACGGCCCGGGCCTGTCAGCCATATTGGATTCAGGGCAGTAAATTAATATTAGCCTCCTTTTAGAATGGGTTTTATTTTGGGATTTACTCGTTTCCCCCGAGAGTCTGTGGCGGTGGAAAGAGGTTTTCTTTCGCACGCCGTCCCTCTCCATAATGCGCTCCAGCTCTCACTCATGGGGCTAATCTGTTTAGGTACAGAAAGCAGGCGGCTGGTGAAGGGCAGTGGTGGGACAAAGTACTCACATGTTTTACTTAATTAAAGTATCAATACGGCAAGGTAGAAATACTCTGTTACTAAGTATAGGTCCGGAATTCAAAATGTACTTGAGTAAAAATACAAAAGTACTAAAGTATTGGCATCAAAATGTTGTAAAGTACCAAAAATAGAAAGTACTCATTGTGCAGAATGTCCCGTTTCAAGTTATCAAATGTATCAAAATTGATCGGCTATTTTCAAATGGCCGAAATGCATATAGGGCTGAAGTGGTTAATGCATGATTTGCAATAATAATCAAAATCTACAAATTAACTAGTAACTAAAGTTTTGTAGTGGAGTAACTAAAGTAACTAAAGCAATGTAGTGGAGTACAACTTGGTTCTGAGATATAGTGTAGTAGAAGTAAAGTATCGACAATTGGAAATACTTAAGTAAAGTAAAAGTACCACACATTTGTACTTGAGTAAATGTACTTTACACCACTGGTCATTATTTGTGTTGAAAACGTACAGCTTTGAGTTTAAATTGTGGCGTTGACACTTTCTACCGGTGCTGGAAGAACGCGTTTTATATTATTATTTTTCATTTTTAACCTCAGTAAAAAAAGTTCTCAGAAATACTATGAGTGAAAGTCCTGTATTCAAAAATGTACTTGACTAAAAAAAGTACAAAAGTATTGGCATTGGCATCAACATTTTTATACACATTACGCAGAATGTTTTTTCAAAAATAACAGATCTGTAAGTTCACATTAGCAGTTAGCACCGCCTTGTGTGCCTGAAAATCTGCTATTCATGAATATACTAAAGTACAACATGAGCTTTAATGTATTGACAATAGACATGAATGGACTTGAGTAAAATGTACTTGTATCTTCTCTACTGTGTTCCGTTACCTTGGTGGTGCTTCCTGGGATAAATGGCTCGCTGAGGGAGCGAGGCAATGGCTCATTGTCATTCTGGAAGCAGGGCAGGCTGACGGGGCTGACAGTCAGTCAGTCAGTCAGAGCTTCTCCTTCCTTTCCTCTTCCTCTGTCCTGCTTAATGCGGCCCAGAGTTAGAGGCCTGCTTCAAGACCCATAAAACAGCGTCTGAAGTGGCCTAGTCACCCAGACAGCAGATTTATGGAGGCCGCTCCATCACTAGCCGCTGATGTTTAAAGGGCTTTGATAAAGAGCACAGCAGACAATGGGCTTTCTTCAGTGCTTTACCGTCCGTCCGTACCCGGCCCGGAAACACACAAGGCCAAATTCGGCTCTTTTCATTGCTACAACAATATCTCAACAACAACTACTACTCTCCCTCTCTCTCTCTCTCTCTCTCTCTCTCTCTCTCTCTCTCTTTCTCTTTCTCTCTCTCTCTCTCTCTCTCTCTCTCTCTCTCTCTCTCTCTCTCTCTCTCTCTCTCTCTCTCTCTCGCAACTAGTTAGCGTTAGCAAAGGTTGGGATACACTTGAAACAAAATGGCAGCAATATTTCTATGTTTTGCATTCACTTGGTATATGGAGTCTTTGTACTCTCTCCTTAGTCTTACTTCTCTCCATGCTTTTAACATATTAGGTCAGGACATGGCTGCTATTCACCCAAGGACACCCAGTCTTAATACAGTGTTCGGTTTTGGTCACAGTGTCCTTTCTGAGTCATCCATTATGCTGACACTTCCGTCCGCTCTGCACAATGGAGAGCAGCCATAAAGGCCAACGCACCATGAAGGATTTAACTCTCAACGAGGTTTCTGAAAGCCTACGGGTTGCTTCCTCTCCTCCTCTAAATGAGAGCCCGAGCTTTCTGGTTCTGATGCCAATCCTGAGAGTCCTAGACTGCCGATTCCTGATGTTTTTTACCCATATTTTGGCAAAAGTGCAATTTTTTTGATTTGATTACAGACTAAGATTACAGATTAAAGTTTCCATTTCGGAAATGTAACATTTAACTTGAAGTGAACTGTATTTTATTTAACCACTTAAGCATTCAAAAGCTCCAATGTACTTCGTGACGCCTTGTGAGCGTGTACATCGAAAATGCTCACGTATATTTACATGCCCAAAATGGCGATACAAACCCCCCCCCATAAAGAATCACAAAAACACCCACAAAAAGATAGCGACGATCAGAATCGGAATCATCTTTACGGTAGTAATACATCGGCCAAACTGATGCATCAGTCTGTATCTAAACCCAACTTCTCTCTCTCTCTCTCTCTCTCTCTCCCTCTCCTTCCTCAAGGTTCAGAGCACGCCGCCACAGCCACGCTCCCCGCCGCCTTCTCGGACCTGCTACCTCACTTCCTGGTGGAGCCCGAGGACGAGTACATCGTGAAGAACAAGCCGGTGACGCTGACGTGCCGCTCCACGCCCGCCACACAGATCTACTTCAAGTGCAACGGCGAGTGGGTGCACCAGGACGACCACCTGATCGAACGCACCGTGGACCCCGCCACAGGTACCCACACCCACCCAGTGGTTCACAAATGTTTTTATGTCAAGGACCCCCAAATGGGCTCTACTGTATGCACACAGAATAACTCTTCCTACTTCCGGGCTGCTTCCCTGCTTCCTTGACAGGTGTTTCCGATTATACTAATTAAGGCTCTGTTCCATTTATAGTGTACAGAGTTTTCAAACTTTTTTGTATTTTAATGACCCCCATAACTCTGAGAGTGTACAAATGGAATCAAATGGGCCCGTAAGGGTCTATTTGATTCCGTTTTACACTCTCAGAGTTACAGACCTGTATGGGGCCTTTTGCATCCAACTCAAGGACACTTTGAGACCACTTGTAGCTGAGTGTTTCCAGTGAGCCAACATGCTTATTTTGTCTCTCTGTTCCTTCATATTGTTGAACTTTTGTTATGTACTGTTCTGTCTTTTCAATTTTATACCTGTACAGCACTTTGGTCGACCATTGGTCGTGATATGTGCTATATATAAATACAGTTTGAGTTGAGTTGAGTTGAATGGCAGCACCCTGACTCCGTTCTGTGACCAGAATGGAACAGAACCTTCATTAGTGTCATCTGTGACACCTGTGAAGGAAGTAGGGAAGGGGCCCAAGTTCTTTCCAAAACGGCGTGTGTGCATAGAGCCTACTGGCATGTATTTGGTCCGTGGACTCTCTATCTGAAAAGGTTTTGCCAGGGACCCCATGTTAAAAGAAATATGCAACATGATTATCCAAATTTGTAATTTTCCAAACATTTCAGAAATAGCATATGTACAAGCACACAGCGTGGCACCAAGTGACGTGCTGTGAGCTGGTCGATCTGCTATTTTGTAGCTTTTTTTTAAATAGCCTATAAATGGATTAAAGGAGCAGTTCACCCAATTTTCTCTCAATTACACACCCAGATTTATTTTGTTTTTGTTTCATTCCTGAGCCAATGACTTGATGACCGGTGGAGTCTGCTACTGAGCAACGTCCTTCAAGCTTTTGACTTTTACATGGACTTTGCATAACATTGTGCGGAGCTATAATTATTCTTGATAAGACGATTATGTTCTTTGTTTTGCTGTATGCCATACAACACACACACACACA
>NC_137871.1:33833115-33868115 GCF_963924005.1 Protomyctophum bolini
ACCTGAGATCAGATTCTATAAAAATGTCAGTCGTTCTTTGATTTTTCAAAAATAGCAGACCTACAAGCTCGTAGCGCGCCACTCGGTGGCGCGCTATGAGCTTGTAGATCTGCTATTTTTCAATAGCTAAAGCATGACATGACATTGACAATAGCTAAAGCATGACAATAGCTAAAGCATGACATGACAACCAATGTCAACAACCAAAATGGGTTCCCGTTCAGAATGGGTTAACAGTCTGTTCAATTCTTTGTTTTTTGTACATTTCTTGAGTATTTCCAATCTCCAATACTTTTACTTCTACTCCACTACATCTTGCATCCAGATATTGTGCTTTTACTACGCTATACGTTTATTGGAAAACTTTAGTTACTATAATTACTTTGTAGATTTTGATTATTACTACAAAAATACTACATTTACCACGTCGTCAGCCCTATGTATATATCGGCCATTGCGATGTGACACATTGTGAAATGAATACAAAATACTTTTGTACTTTTACTCAAGTCAGTTTTGAATTTCTTTCTGCTTTGCTGAATTGATACTTTTACTTAAGTAAGACATTTGAGTACTTTTTTCCACCACTGCCTAAGTAACTCAGGTGTGACATCACGCAGTGTGTTCACTATTCTGCCTAAGTAACTCAGGTGTGACATCACGCAGTGTGTTCACTATTCAGGTGTGACATCACGCAGTGTGTTCACTATTCTGGAATATGTGTCATGTCAAAAAGCATAGAGACCTGTTGACCTCACACTTGACCTTTCACCTCACCAGACAGCTCTATTGGTTGGATGTGATTTAGTGCAGCGGAAGACAAAGGGCTTCTTTGTAGCTGTGTGTGTGTGTGTGTGTGTGTGTGTGTGTGTGTGTGTGTTTGTGTGCACTGCACGCACGCCTACTGTATACTTAAGTATAGTACAATTTGAGAATTAGACATTGTGAGGAGTTGTTTTTCTGCATGGTCCTGGTTAGGTGATTTGTGCCTCTGCAAAAATCATGAATTAATTATTATTATTTTTTTGGGGTGGGGGGGGACACAACAATAATATAAACCAAAACATATATAATAAAATAAATGGCTGCACCCTGCTAAAATCACCTATGGATTGAACTTGGAACTTGGGAGCTCGTAGGTTGACTAGTACACATATAAGTTGACAAATAATTGTCACACAAATAATTGCGATGAACGATTTAAATGCAGACAAGACATTACTGGCATTCTAAAAATATATATAGGAAAATAGCGGTCACTTGTGACACGGTGTAAGCTTGTAGATCAGCTATTTCTGCTGTTTTATGTATGAACATTTTTCAACATGCATGGACACGATTATGATGATTATGCAAAAATTATCTCCAATAATTGTGATTAGACGATTATGTACTAATTGTGTTCGCACTATTGACATTTGACAAATGGCATTTATAAAATTGCCATCCTACAGTACAATGTTTATGTCCTCACAAGAGTATAGCAAATACCAATGTGTGCGGCTGAGTGTGTGCGTGTGTGTGTGTGTGTGTGTTAGTCTAACACACATGCACGCACGCAGCCGCACACTGTTAGCCCTGCTGTGCTGCCCTCCAAGATTATTGACACCCCTCTGTTTTTGTCTGCGTTGGACGCTTTCCCACTCCACCCCACCCCCCCGGTCATCTCCTCTTGAACACGGGAGGGAGGGGGGGGGACTTGCAATTTGTCCTTCCTCTCCTGGTGTCAATGTCCAGTATCGATCCATTCCAGACAGTCTATTGGTTCTCATTACTTGTCTCCAGTAACTTATCTTCTCCATTGTACCTAGCCCCCCCCCCCACCCCCCCTGCTGGAAGTAGAAGTACAGTACTCTGATTGTTTTATTTACTGAAGTAGCGATACAACAATGTGGAAATACTCTTTGTATATTTACTGTAGCCAGTGGTGGAAAAAGTACTCACATTTTTTTTTTTTTTTTTACTTCAGTAAATGTAGAAATACTGGAATTCACTTGAGTAAAAGTACAAAGGTATATAGAGCGCCGAAGTCCTGACGTCACTCGCTCATCCCCTGGTTCTGCCTGGTTCACGTCCTGACGTCACTCGCTCATCCCCTGGTTCTTCTGCCTGGTTCACGGAAGTCATTTCTCTATGGAGAATAACTGTAGGTTATAGGATAACCGTGGTTACATTTGCGATAGATACGCCAGGTGGCCCTTCTCGCTCGCTTCTTAAGGTGGTCTTAAGGTGACAGGCCACAGGGATGTAAAATGGAACAATTGGGATGTTCTCACATGCGTATCTATCGCAAATGTTATGGTTAAATAACCACGGTTATCCTATAACCTACAGTTTTTTCTGTCGATTAGCGAGCATTAGCGAGGACCAATTAACACAAATACAAGCTTGAAGACGGGTTACGTGCTCCTTCAGGTGCAGTACTTGAGTAAATGTACTTTCTCTAGCAGTGCTAGTGTGACAGGCCTCTAATAAAGACATATCCCATGGTAACAGATCGATGCTGACAGTGTGTTTGCATAGATTAGGACACTCCACCACTCCATGATTTCTCATCAGACAGAATGAATGAGACTCCGACACATTGGAGAGAACAGGGCGACCGGGCTCCTCTCGGACCCCAGCAAACTGATTTGATTGTGTTTGCGTTCCATCTAGCACCGGCTGTCCCTGCTGATGGAAACGATTATTCGTTTCCCCCCCCCCCCCCCCCCCCCCCCCGTGCGCGCGTGCACACACACACACACAGATTCCATCGTAGTTGGGCAGATACCTTGTATCTCCATATTTCAACTTTTAGTTTCAGCTTGTAGTGTAGATTTTTGTCCTAACACAAACATTAAATGCCATTGACAATGAATGGAGAGTTTACGTCATATGTGTGTGCAAATGATGATGAGAGCGCCCCTAACTTCACGTGGGTGTGATTTCTTTGTCTACTTGTTGCTATGTTTTTTCTTATGTCTTAAAGTTAACCTGAGTCCAATTCTACAAATGTCTTCTAAAATCCAATTGTATTCTGAATAAAATCACACACGTGTGAAGTGAGAGGCGCTCTTCTTCTTCGTTCTTTAAAAAAATACCAATTTAAAAAAAGGAATGGTTCTGGACTTACAAGGTTTCCACCCAACAGAAAGGACTTCCTATTTCAATAAAAGGTCAGACCCGCCCCATACATACGAGATGGACCAAAGATTAGATTTCCTTTCCGTCAGGGTGAACTGATTGTTGACAATGACAACATGGAGAGCACAGGGGAATATAATCAGGTGTGACATGTCATCATATCCTACGCAGGTGGCTTTCATACAGCAATGGAAGACGTAGAAGTACCTTAGCAAAAATATTTTGTTAGAAGTAAAAGTACTGCATTCAAATTTCAAAATCCTGACTAAGTGTTATGAAGTGTCTAATGAAGTACTGTCACCTCATAGACAAACATTGTGGCATTCCCTCTTTAATCAAAATCTGCAACATAACTTGTAACTAAAACTGTCAAATTGGCTGGACTAAAAAGTACAATTATTTGACTCTTGAGGTGTAGTGAAGTAGAAATATATAAGTAGAAATACTTCTTGGAATTGCGCTTTCCAGCTGGTGCAGTACTTGAATACATGTACTTAGTTGCTTTCTGCCACTGGTTTTATATGAAACTGTGTGAAGTGGCCACCTCCAGTGTCCTATAGAGGATATTAATAGACTGTTTGATATTCTCTTTAATAACTGGGCTTTATCACTCGTGACCTCTATAAGAGAAATAAAATGACCCCCACAGTGCGACCCCAGGGTTTATCAGCACCCAACTCCTGTCCCTCGCCAATCCTTTGAAGTCTAAATACCACACATTACGTAGACAGTAAAATCTTTTAAGACCATCTCTCATTTTTCAGACCGGAACTAATAAGAGCGGGCAGCTAACCCTTGCATTCCGCCAGGCGCACTGGCCAGGTTTTCATTCCTATAAATTATGTATTTTCTGATCGACGAGAGTCGTGGATTTTTTATATGATGTCATAATTCATATCCGATCTAAAGCGGGGGAGATAAGCCGAGGCTTAGTGAGAATCTCTAACCTTTGTCTTAATACCGCCGTCATCCCTGGTATTATAGGAGCCAATCAACATCCATCTCTCTCATCCGTGGTATAATGCCCGGCCAATCAACATTAATCTCTCATCCATTATAGGAAGCCAATCAACATTCATCTCTGTCTCTCTCTTGCTCTATTTTCTCTCGCTTTTGTCTTTCCTAACTTTTCTTTTGTCACTGATTCTTCTGCGGTGGTAGACTGTAGTGGTGGAAAGTAACTTAGTACTGAACACCTCAGAGGCAAACATTGCATACTACACTGCAATTATTTGAGTTACAAGTTACTTTGTAGATTTTGATTATTACAAAACACATTAAGCAATTTTAGCCCTATTTTATACTTTGTCTATTCGAAACTAGCCAACCTACACGATTGGTGTTGCTACTTTTACTGAAATAAAAGTATTAGTAGTATTAGTACAGTACAACGCCTGTGAAATCCCTATTCTTACTCCAGCTTTAGGTGATAAGGTGACCACCGAATACTACAACATGACGTCATGACGCGACTCGCCACTCACCCCACACCACACCAACACATCTCTCTGTTTTTAACCACAGTTTTAGATGATTCACAGTAATGTGGGGAGAAAAATGGGGACCATATCTCTTTTATTTGTTTTTCTTTTTGGTTGTTGAGTTGTGCTTATATGATTGTGTTTATTTCTGGACATCTTATTAACAAGAGAGCTATAACTGCAATGTTTTATATAATTGAAAAAAAAATGAATAGGCCTTAAATCTTCTCAGCCTATGAGCGGATCTCTCCATATGAATACGTTTGTGGTGTGGTGGTCATTGGGTGATGTACATGTAACCAGCCAGGGGGGGGGGGGGTCAACCCGGGACGGGGGTTAAGAGTTTGGTAACGACGGTGGTACAGCTCAACAGTGATTAAACCTGATCTTTAACAGGATATCGGAGAACAATCCAGCCACAATTTAAGCAAAAGCCGATAGGCCCGCGAGCTGGAGCCCTAATGAACAGCGGGAAATAGGAGAGGCTGGGGGAGGGAGGGGGACAATAATAGACCTGTCGGGTGGGAACCATGTATGTCCAAAAAGAAGAACAAAAACTGTTACTGTACTTTTCAGAAAATTTAAATTAAAAACTGTATTCCAGTGGATCCACTGTATAGTTATTATTTAGTCACAAGCTCTTGTTAATACTTTCATTGGTTAATACAGTATGTTCCATATATTGTTTAACCCATTAAAACTAATATTAAACATGAAAGCATCTGTCATTTTAGATTTTAGCGTTGGCTTACTTGGCTATTCAATAATGTCAGATGCACCGCGCTACGAACTGAAAGATTTTGAAACATCTTGGAACATGTACTTTCGAAAGCATTTGTAGAATAGGCCCCATGGTCTTAATGGGTTAAATGGCAGATCTACAAGCTACATCACAAGCTTGTAGATGGGTGCTACCTTTTTGTGACACTGTGTAGTATGACGAAGTAGGGTATTTCTGTATCAATTATCTAATGTGGTCCTGGGCTCTACACACCCTCCGCCAACCTAGTCTCATGGGTCATGGGGAAGTAGGGTATTTCTAATGTCTTTATTTTAAGTATCAATATGGACATAGGAGGTTTCCACCATGTGGACAGCGACCCTATAGCCATAAATGAACAGAGTAGCCTTGAACCAGGTCCTGCTAGGCATCGATCAATAGCAGAGGCTTAATTGATAATGCGTTATTAGCTGCATTCCCCGTAATGGGACTTGGATTTCATCCTGTCCTGGATTATGGGATGCAGGGTGGGGGATGGACTGCGCTGGGGGAGGGATTTGGCGACAATGCAATAATGCATCAAAAAAACAAAACAAAAGGCAAGGTCAATTGTTCCTGTGACATATCTGCCTACACCTTCCATTATCCTGGCCCGCGGTCATTCAGCCTGGCCCACTGTGTCTGTCCATGCAAGCGCCAGGGTGTGTGAGTGTGTGCGTGCCTGCGTGGGCAGCGTTTGGCTGTTTGTAAATATCTGTAAGTATACCATTGGCTGCTAGTGATCTTTTTCCAATATGTATTGTATTGTAGGTCTTATTGATGATTTGAGTACAATGGAGCATAAAGGAAACGAGCCCCTGGAAATGTTTGTGTTTGCATAACCTTTAACTGTACTGCCTGTACTGTCAGTAAAGTATTCATTCAATCAATAATGAATAAATTAAACTGCTTTGGCCTAACCCGTTTCAGATCACAGCAGCACACAACAAGTCAATTGAACTAAGTGATATAACCTATTCTAAGAAAAATATTGATGATTGATTTAAATAAATAAAAACATCGTAACATCGGCGTCGTAATGATTTGTAGATCGGCTACCGAAAATAGCCGAGCTCATAGCATGTGCACGTCGCTGGCACGTCGCACCCTGATGAAGGGCCTCGAGACCAAACACGTTGGTCAAATGGTGTGTCAAGCAAGCCATGGCAAAATGGTTCTTCTTATGTTCACCTGTTTTTCACACTTACTACTACAATTGAAGGAACTTAAATGTGTTGACCATATTCCATCTGGAAAATGACCATATTATTTCATCATCATAGCTTAGTTTTTATTTAGTTTTCATCAGTGAAAAAAAGGCAGTCAACAGACATTTTTCGTCATAGTTTTAGCCGACGAAATGAACACTGCCCTCAACACAACCATGTGGCCTATAAATAAACAGAGAAGGGACGTCATTGGTGTTTAATTGAAGCCTATAATTATGTTTACCTTGTCCTTGGATGACCGCAAGAGATGTCTGCTTTACATGCAGGCTTCATCAGAGACCTGTGCGTGCGTGCGCGTGCGTGCGTGCGTGCATGCAGCAGACTTCTAAACATCCCAATTTCTTGTATTGATCAAGCAGATAGAATAATATATACTGTAGTGTAGACAGAGGACATTGGTGTTGTGTAACCTGCTCTCTTTTTTCTTCTTTTTTCACTTTTATTTGAATATGGAGAAAGTGTGCGGCCATTTCCCCTAGCTGGCCATGCCATGCAGGAATAATGAATTACTGAATTAACTGCAATTAGCAGGACAAAAGAGAAAATGTATAATTACCATTCATCAACATGGCTTGGCATTCTAATCTCCCACACGCTGTGAGCTTTGTCTTCCCAGCAAAACATCCAGTATCTCAACACTGGCCCCATACTGGCTCTATCTAAAGTAATTACAGGTTTGTCACTCTTACAAAAGCTGCAGTCTCACCGAAAGTTGGATTCTATTCAGTAGTTGTTGTTTTTTTAAGCAGGCCTTCTTTCACATTCATTGAATTTATGTATTTCTTCGCCTTGTGGTAAATCCCTGCCGAGACAGAGATAATATTATCAATACAATACTTCATCGTATGTAGACTTGTTGTTTGTTTGCGTATGTGTGGGTGTGTGCATGGATGTCTGGGCGCTCCGAGGTACCTGCATTTCCATTGGCTCTGATGCCCAGCTGTTCTCTGCTATTACAGCCTTATGGAATATAAATGACAGCTGTAGTGGTATGGAGGGGTTCATGTGGTCCAGGCATGTGCTCTCTGTATGAAGTGTACACAGTCGCTCTGCAGCATGGTAGTATTTGTGGCAGTGTACACATTAATAGCCTACTAGTCCTCACCAATCTGTATAACCAGTGGCACTGAGCTGAGTCATACAGTACATGTAGTTTACAGTACATGGATGTGTCACAACAGGACATGACACATTGCCTAGGCATGGTATGAATTTGTAGTAAGTAGCCTACTGTAAGAAATTAAACGTACTTATTTTTATTAAGATTTTTAACAATTATTTCTCCAAATGTTGCCATTATGCCAGTTCATTCCTCCCCCTCCTTGCCACCGCTGTAGTAGCCTACTCTACTGGCTCACCCGCCAGTGAGGAGCCCCCGCTGGGAGGACGTAGAGCCTCCGTTCAAAATGAGATGAAATAGGCATGATCGGTGCGTAATAAATCATTATTCCTGCTGATGAAAACAGTGATCGAAGCACTAGCAGGCCTTTTTATTTTACTTATATCATTTATTTAATTGGCAAACTAGACTGGATTATTCACTCTCTTCTCATATATAGGCATACAATTTAGAAGATATTCTCAGCAATGTCTGATATTGGCAATTTAATTTAAAAAATACCATATTTACATATATATTTATCAGACATGACAGACAGACTCAGTCAAGGTTTAGATTAAAGTTGAATGCAATGATGCAAGATGGAAAGCAATACCTTTGCATGCAAAAAAACATCAACAAGTTAGCTTGTAGAGAGAGAGAGAGATCCACTGAGGTGGGTGATTAAAGAGATTGACAATCTCTCTTACAATCCTAAACCCGAGCTCAGGGCTGGATTGCTGTTTAGCAACAATGCTGCACACTTCGGCTGCCACGATCACACACCACGGCGCACGGCCAGCCTCCCGGGACCTCGCGAAAAAACTCCCTCCGTTCCCGCACAAATGTGCGCAAAATACCAAAAATGTAATACATTTACCCCAAAACACAGACCTAGCCCCGGCATAGCCCCCGCACTGCATGTTGGGAGCGACACAGCTTAATGTCACTGATTGCTGTGCAACATCCCCCTCACATTATCACCACCCAATTCGGCTACACCACACACACTAACCTACACAATTCTCCACACGCAACACAGAGCCGCTCACATGCCCCCGTGACGGCACAACACGGCAATGCACAGCTGTGATTGGCCAGCCACACATACCCTACATCTCATCGCCACAACTTTAGAGTGCACACAACACGCATAGTCGGATGCCAAGTTCTTCCGAGCATTATTTCCCAGTCCCACCACGGACTCATAGTAACTTTGCATCAGTGTCACTGCAGACACATGGGTTCACACTGTGGAGGATTTTTGTATCGCATCGCGCGAGTGGACGTAACTGGCGAGGGGGACTTGAACTGACGAGTGTGTGTGTGTGTGTGTGTGTGTGTGTGTGTGTGTGTGTGTGTGTGTGTGTGTGTGTGTGTGTGTGTGTGTGTGTGTGTGTGTGTGTGTGTGTGTGTGTGGGGTACACATACTATTTACCCAGGGTGTATACTGGGTTTAAAAACACAACTGAAACATGAAGTGGGGGCTGTCAAATCCCGCAATTTCCTTCTTCTCATTGCGCTGAAACGTAACTATAGGATGAGCTCCCAAAGGGCGGCGAAATTCTAGTTTTGATACATTTGTGATGTAGTCTGTCTCACTAATTTTGTTAAATGCTATTATTGAAAGGGTGAGTTATCATTCGGCATCATCATTTCTAGCTATCATTTTCTCTTGCAGTTTAAAGAAGATTTTGGTAAAGGTTTGAGAACCCCTTGTCTAATGCATTTAAAACAGGGGTCTTTTCCCACTCCCCACATGGAAAGGAAATACTGTATAATATATGAACATATACATGCCAATATACTATAGGCTATATACAATAGGAAATACATTTGTCATATCAAGCTCATATCCACATATATTTTAATCATATATGTGGCATATAAAAATACATATTTTAGGATTTTTTTTTCTAGGGTGGAATGTCTGTATTCCTCTAAATCGATTAAAAAGACCGAACGCATCATGACACTCTTGCCATTTTGCTGAATATTCCACTTTTAGTAGGCTGACTTTAAGAAATGCATGAAACTTGTATCTTTCAAACCCCCTCAGACAGTCTGCTCTGTCAATTAACAGCACATTGGTGTAAAAATAGTGTAGTCAGGGGAGTGAGGCAGGCTACCTGACAGCTAAACAGCCCTCAGAGATTTTCCTTAGGCAGAAGAATGCGCCGGGCGGCAGACAGGTTTTAGCTTTCTGTGTTTGGACCCCCAAGGAGGAGACTCTTCCATGTGGGCTTTAAGTAGGTTTACTGTACAGTACGGCCTGCTGGCTCTTGTGGTTCCGTGGTGAGAAATGATAATCCACACGCTGAGCCGCCATCTTGTGGCCTAATAACAACAGCAACGACAACCATGGGTGATTTTATCCTCCTATTTTGCATGAACACTGAATACAAATAGTAACTCCTTCTGTAAAGTACAACAATACGATTAACTGGTAGAAGGCTATGTCCTTCACGCACACGTGAGGCATGATCGACGGTCCTTATTGTACTTGTATTGATTGATTTGGGAGTAGGTAACTAGAAGCTGTACGTGTTGACTCCTGCAGAGTGGAGCAGAGCTGTGTGGTAGATCAAAGAGCTCTCTGACGTCACCTCACTAACACCTTATTAAGGACCTAGCAGGATTTTTGAATACACCACTTCCATGCCAATACCAAATTTACCAATACCAATCTAGCTGAACTTAATAAATAGATTATATGAATAGAAATAAATAAATAAATAAAAGCATACATTTTTTAATTAATCAGTGCATTGAACGAGTACAAAATGTGGAACATTTTAAGATTATTAAATGACACACACACAACTTACATTATTATGGTTGCTGTCGGGTGCAAACCTTGTACAGTATGTCGAAAACTGTTCCATTCAGACAATGGATCCACGGTAGTCATTATTTAGTCACAAGCTCTTGTTATACTTTTTATTAAAACCCACAGACACGCTCAACCACTTTCACTTAAAGTGAAAAATAGCAGATTGCAATGCGTCGGCACATTGTGAGCTTGTAGATCAGCTGTTTCTGCTGCTTTTGCGCGACATAATTGTGTGACGAAGTAGAACATTCATTAACCACAAGAAGTTGAAATATGGAGATGCAAGGTTTCTGCCCGACAGCGGCGATATAATTGTCTTGTACGTGTCTGTGTAACTGCTTCTCGTTAGGAGAAGAGTGCTAATGGGCTGGAGGGGAAATACTTGGTGCAGTATTAGAGGTTTTTTGGGACGCATTCCAGAATCCAGATGTGTCTTAATTGTCTGTCTAGACACAATGCGACCTCTTCCATTCTAACAGCCCTATTAGGATTTTATACACCAATCTGTGATTCTTTACATTCATTTCAAAAAGCCGATAAGCCGAAGCAGGATAAGTAGAATAAGAGGGGATTTTAAGACTATAGAGGGAGGAATGTGCCTTTGTAAATATTGACAAAATCATTGACATTTCTTTATCCATGGGCCAATCATCCACATTTAATAAAATGAGTGAATTATACTGTAGGTGATCCTGTCCTTAGGATGGGTAGTGCACCTCTGCCATTACCATTTTATCATATTTTAGTCATTCTGGAATTAATGTGAAATTGATTTGCAGCTCTTTTTGCATATCATCGCTGAGACAGCTGTTAACACAGATCCTGAACCAGTCCCAAGAGTCTTTTGAATTCACGGCAAATGTCTTCACTCATTGGATTTGGGTGTAAAATTCTCCTGTCTCCATAATCACATAATTCCTTAGTTACAGCTCAAATAAAATGCTAATTAAAAGTGGCATGCTATAGCAACAGCATGTGGCTTCATATTACTCCATTGGTCATCAGGGGTGTCCTTCAACCACTGTAAGACATTTTGGAATTCGGCTATTAGCCCGGAAATCTAGTGCCACCATTTTCATTTTGTATCCAGGTGCCACTATGGAGGATCGAGTATGTCTGCCAATTAGCATACAGTTTTGAGGTATGCCCATATGATGACCACAGATATGGTCTAAAAGTGTGAAAAAGTTATTTTTCATTTCACTAGGTTTTTAAGGCAATCTGAAATTAAATTTTGATTCATATAAAAGTTCCAATGTTCAATGCCAAAAACAATAAAATCATTAATCGCAATTATTTGTGTCACAATTAATCCAGGATTAATTAATAAATTCGATGAAATTCACGCCAGGATTTCCCCCCTTATTTTGAAGAGCCAAAACCCGTGACCGGATGTTACAAATGTTACTTTCACTGCGTGTGTTGTCGGACCGGATGTTGATTTCCCAGCTGGACGATGAGAAAGGACTATCGCGACGATTAAAGTGCCGGCTATGGGCCGTGGAATAAACCTTGTTTTGACCAGAAATGCCATCTGGGATAAGGAATTGGAGATAAAGGCGATTTAGGCCCATTTAGAGTGGGTGCGGGTGCATGCGTAATTCAAGATGTTGACAATATCAGCTCGCAACCCAATGCTAATGTAAGTAGCATTATGACTTGATTGTTCAAAAGCACTATGAAAAACCAATTGCCGTAGATCTACGTTATTGGCATTGAGTGCGGTATTTATTAATGAATGCAGATCTACGGGCAGGAAGAACCGATTCCATGCCACCATCTGGTGGGTACATTTGGTACTGATGCCAGTAGATTAGACAGGCTGACAGGCAATCTTTAGCGTCTGCTCTCTGAGCCTAGTTGAGGGGGAAGTAATTGTGTGATGCACCGGGCTTCGGTCCAGAGCGTCATCTAAACATGTCAATAATGGTTTCCCACTTGCAATGTCGGATTAGAGTTGTATTGAGCTGTAAACATGGTCCTTTATCTCAATCTGAGCCCTAAAATGCATTGGATTGCGTTTGTGCCTGTGTGTGAGGACGATTTTGGATACGATGACGTCACAACATGGGTGCCTCCATGCTAAAAACGGCAAATGAAATACTATTTATTCTTAACATTAACCATTTCTCGTTTTGGCAAAGGAGGGTTTTCACGATTTTTCCCAAGAAATCACGACAACTTAAGTGGCAAATGTGTTCTTCTTGAGCAGAGGCATATGTGTAAAAGACGTTTCATGGGTGTAGTGTCACGGTTCGACACAGGCAGGTGTTTGACCCAGTCACTCAAGCACAGAACAAAGGCAGAGGACGAGGCAGACACAGGGCCACGTGCAAGGTGCTTTATTAACCAATAACAGAGGGTCAGGAACAAACACATTGGGATAGGCTGGGGGACTGAGAACACAGGTGGAAACACTGACAAATCACAAGGTTAGACAACGAAGGTAGAGAACTACAGAGGCAGACAGGAAGGCACAACATAAAGTTACACAGTGTAAGGTACAATCTAACTACAAAATCACTGGAAAACAAGAGTAAAGTTAAACATTAACTAACTCAAAACTAAGGAACACATGAAACAGAACAAGTCACGGACCGTCCAACAGGGAATGAGTTTTCATTTTCAGTCAATTGCTATAGCACACCTGCAATGCTTGGCCTCCCAATAAAGAAACTAAGTGACAAGTGTGCTGATTGATAAAACCGTCACTATTATTATTGTGGCTCTTTCGAATACAACAAAGTGAACCATGTCATTACACGATGCATATTTCACAGGTTCTGGATTTGTCTCCACACGCTACAACTTGGTTTCCGATATGGTTCTCATCCCATTCTTATTCTTATCCCATTACTCTGATCTTGTATTTAAATATTTCCAAAATGGCAAAAATAGCAGATCTGCAAGTTCACACCGCGTTTAATGACGTACCTTCCCCTGCAAGGGAAAGTTCTGGTTATAATGGAGAAAAAAAAATCCCCAGAACTTCACAATTTCAGGAGACTTTCTTCTTCGGAAAGGTTCTGGGTTAACCTTGAAAATAGCCATAATGTATCTCGCCTTGACTCCCACTATGAATTATCATTTAGTGTTACATATTTCATATCGTCGGGTGGAAACCATTACTCATTACTTTTGTGCGACACTCCTGTATGATGAAGTAGGACATTAATCTTGTAACTAAAACTTGAAGCGTGTAGATGTGAGGTTTCTGCAAAAGATTTTCAACATTTCAAACACTTTCCAAATTCCTATGGCTTTTTGTACAAAAGAAATCCAGACCATCTTTTGTTCCCTCAGGTCATTTACTGAACGCCGTCGGCTGAATATTTTTACGCCGGCCTACACTGCTTCATTGGATTACCAGAAAAGCCCCCATGCCTTCCAGCCTCATTCAGCTCCACCAGCCAATGGATCCCAGGAGTCTGCTCTCTAGGCGGGAGGGCAAATAAGCCCTAACGCAATTTATATGGTGGAGGAGAGCGTTAGGCCTCCGTACAGCCAGCAGGGATGACTTACCTATAGCAAGCAAGCTGCCTCACCCTGTATAGTCACTGTCGGGCTGAAACCTTGTATCTCCATAATTCCTTTTTTACAATTTACAATTGAGGCATTTAGCAGACGCTTTTAATCCAGTGCGATTCATACTAAGCAAGAAACAACACAGGGAAATACATCAATAACATCCAAAGTAAACTAAGAGCCTTTTTTGCTCAAGTAAATCAATACCCTGCTTAGTCGTACAAGAGTGGCGCACAGAAGTTGCGAAAACAGCTCTCATTTGTGAGCTTGCAGATTGGCAATTTCCGATCTACTGTACATGGTGTTGAAAAGTGAAAGTGGTTAATTTGGTCTGTGGGTTTTAATACATATTCAATCAATGAAACGTGTTAACAAGTTATTGTGACTAAATAATAACTTTAATGCATTGGATCACCGTTGTTTTATTTGTTTGGACATGCAAGGTTTCCGACTGACACCGACCCCTATATTTACCTCTGGCCCGCCCAAGGCCATGTCAGCCGAGAGTAGAGAGAAACATGTTAGCCCCGGCAAATTATGGCGTCTTTCACACGGGTAACATTCTATCAGAGTCACTCTGCTTCCGCAGAGTGTAATGGGAGCAGGCGGCAGGCGCCCACGGCCTTCACCTCGGAACGTGTTCTCATCCCCCGGCAGCACAAGGTGTGCACGCGAGATAAAGCCGCCGTTTTGCCGGTCGCTCTCGGCCCCCTGAAGACGGTGGCGCCCAGAACATTTGGCTCTTGCCAATCATCGGGGTCAGCGTTGCCAGATAAAGAGTAATTACAAGCAGCGCTTCTTGTGGTAAATCACAGTGACTTGACGTTGCGGTTTGTACGCTGGGGCGATTAAGGAAAAGGTTAGCCAAACTAATTACAGAGGGACACTGTTGAATGGAAAATCCATTGCTTTGAATTAATGTCCGTTGGATATAATCAATAATCTTGCTCTTTTTTTTGTGGAGGCAGGTGACCTGGGTTGAAATGTTACAAACCGCAATTTTAAAAGCTCACGCAGACACGCACACGTGTTTTGTGTATGCATGCAGCTCCGGTAAACCGTGCAAAAAGCTATTCTGAAGTTCTCCAAATCAATTAATTATCACATTGGAAACCTGTGAACACCTGTGTAGCTAACGGCAAGAACTGAGCTTTATTCTCTCTGTACTGCATGGTGTATATTCTTGTGAGCTCCCGCATGTTAGTAGCGCTGTGTGTGTGTGTGTGTGTGTGTGTGTGTGTGTAATCTAGAAATGTGAGCTCTCAGAGTGTGTATCTCACTCTCTTGGGGTATGCAAAGTGTGTAAATCACAATTTATTATGACAACTGAGTCAAGACAATATTCACTCACAGCTGCATCATCGTCGCCAACACCAGAGCTTATGGTAATCATAGAGCGCCATGGATTGTTTTATAAATACATTTGTGATGTTTCTGTGATTTCCCTGTGAAGCCCAAGGGTGTTTTCAAATTATGCCATGAAAATGGTGTTGAAATATAGTGTATGTGCATTTGATTCTAAGAACCTATTGGTACCTTGAAGATGAAATGAGATTGGGCAAAAATAGCCAATCTACAAGCTTCATATATTGCTCCATAGCGTATTCGAAAATAGAGTGGTGCCCAATGGGCACTGGCCTACTTGGAACGATGCAAGTTGGAAATGCATGACCCACCCAGTTATTACTTGCCCAAGCAGAGCGCGCAAGTTAAGTTGTTTGTCCGGTGCTCCGATGCGTATGCCGTGGCTGCATGATTTGAGAGTGACGTAATGGAGATATGTACCAATGCCAGGGTATAACTGGCTTTCGATGGTGGTAATAATAATATGTTTCAGATTACATACATGTATACATAGAGGCATTACCTTTAATCCACCCGACACTGAAACCAATACCCAACCAATATTGAAACATATCGTAATTATGTCACCATTGACAGCCAGTTGACAGTCGACAGTACTTGTGCGCTCTGCTTGCGCACTGGTAGGCCATTTATGGCCTACTTGTGTGCAACACGCAAGTAGGCATTCGACAGAGTGCAGTTCTTGTTACTTGCGCAAGCAGAGCGCACAAGTACTAGTTTTTCCCAGATGCGTATGCACCGTCCCAGCACTTTCGATGCGTATGCACCGTCCCAGCAAATGACGTAATGACTACTTGTGCCTGATGCGGCAGTGGTGCCAGATTACATACATGTATACATAGGAGCATTACCTTTACCTCACTGTTTGAAACAATAGTGTTAAGCGACGTGGAGGAGAAGGCTCCATCATGGCATGGACTCTCCTTGGTGTGTCATTGGCCCGAACCGTGTGTGTGCATGTGTGCGTGCGTGCGAGTGTGTGTACGGGCTGTATAGATTGGATCCTCAACCTGCTCCTCTTGTTTGTCAAGCCATGAATAATGTGTGGTGACATGGAGAACATCAGCAGGGGTCCTTGCTGCAGCATGTAGCATGCATCCATTCATTGTGGATAATGGAGGGCTCAATCTAATGGAAGTACTTGAAGGAGCTGCTCATAACCACAGGCACTGCCTTGACCCACAGCCCCCTGACCCCGGAATGGAGAGCCCGGTTCAATGTGCCTGTCATGAGCCCACCCTCTCTCTCTCTGTCTCGCTCTCTCTCTCTCTCTGGTGGAAGAAGCACTCAGATTATTTTTACTTAAGTAGTAGTAGTAGTAGTAGTAGTAGTAGTATTTGGCTGTTTCCGTATTCTAACTTTTTGTCTTTTCACTTGATCACTCTACACTACAGCTAGCATCACACACAACGTATACCAACTAGCAGATCTATACAAGCTCAAATCACACTGTGAAACGACACGTTTTCAGCTTCTATAGAGTTTGGAGCGGTGCCTCCGCTCCATTACGCAGCTAAGTGTGTCCAATTATGTCCACGTACGTATACTGTATACACAGTAACTCACGGTAATGCGTGGGTGCGTTCCTGGATGTTCTGGGGACCCCCCGGGGACCGCCACATGGCAACTCTGTCATTTCTCGACTGTTTCTAACGCGGGAAGGCTCGCCGGAACCGGGCAGGCCCCCTGGGCGCGTTCCTGGGGGTCTGGATGGTCCCCCGGGGGCCCCCACATGGTAATTTCTTCAAGATTATTAATAACAGCACAGAGCACAGTACAATACAGTACAGAGCACAGTACAGTAACTATAACAATAAATGTATATAGTTGCACCGCTCAGTTCACACAGGTGTGATATTTTTAGACATAATGAGGTTTCCACCAAACAGGCAATTTCCACAATTAGCTGAAAAAAGGCATAAGTATTGCCATCAAAATATACTTATTATAGTATACCAAAACTGTCAAATAATTCAACTGTAGTGGAGGTGCAGTGGAAATAGAAATACTCAAGTAAAGTAAATGTACCTCACAATTGTTATTAAGTACTTAGTTACTTCCCATCACGGCTCTCTCTCTCTCTATCTCTCTCTCTCTCTCTCTCTCTCTCTCTCTCTCTCTCTCTCTCTCTCTCTCTCTCTCTCTCTCTCTCTCTCTCTCTCTCTCTCTATCTCTCTCTCTCTCTCTCTCTTTAATGGAGCTATATGTCACTCAGAAGGGCATATCTGTCTGCCTGTCTCGGGTAGAGACAGGCATCGATGCTCCCAGTGTACCTGTGATGGTACCTTCATGCCTGGGTATCCATGTCAAACACTGTGGGCCACCCATCACCGCTCCTCTTTATATGGTAATGCTGATTTGACTCAATGGCACGGAAGGCCTTGGTGAAAACGCGGCCGTGCCCTCGGCTCCAAGACCTAAGGTCAACCCCTTGATTACTTACACATGGAAATACAAGATATTAAAGCTGTGATCCTGAAATGTTACCCAGGATCTCCCACCCAGGATTTGAACCCTGGGTGGGAGACCCAACATCTACTGTACTGTTCCTCCAAAAAGCAATTCCTGTTTCTTTATAGCTGCAGCCAGCTCAGCTTGGATTGTATAGCTTTGTAGATTTTGTAGCAGCTTCAAAAGTTGAGCGTGGCTTTGTATCTTCATGTCGCTGGCTTCCATTGAAAATGAATCGTATAGCAGTTGTGGACATGCATATGCGCGCCGGCTGGCTTTGGTTGGGCTTGCTTTGTAATTGATATGCTTCGCTGGGCGCGGTGTCGTGCATCGAAGCTCATAGCACAGCGAGCTCACTTTATGAACTTGCAAGTGCAACACGGCACGCAAAAGTATAATCAAGCTTCCGGAGCTTGCGGTATTTCTTTCAACATTAATGCTCCATTCAAGTTCAGGAGAGTAAAGAAAGGAAAAGGCAATTCTTTTGAACGCTGCCTTGGGGTATGGCATGGAACCGGGGCATTTGCGTTTCTTTCACCATAGTAAATGCTGCATTTGTGTTCTGGAGAAGGCACTTTTTACAGACTGGTCAAAAGCCCCCTTTGATGTCTGCGTGTGTGTACGACTGTACGTGCCTGGTAGCCTATAGCTTTGTAGCTGCCAGTGTGAATGCAGCATACATGTCTCCCACTCACTGCACGTGTACAAGTTCCATTGCATTAGCATACTCTACCGTACAGATCAGTTAAACTAATGCTTTATCCGTTGGCATAAGATAGGGATGAGACGATAGGACAATTTCATTTCACGGATATTATGGCAAAAATAATTGCAATTTACGATATTACCACAATAATCAAAATATGCTTAAAACTTTAAATACACTTTTGTTAAAAGGATCCCTGGCTAATCAGACAAATATGACTTAAAACATTATACTTGCTTATATTGCTTGCTTATATTGCTTATATATTTTTAAATAAAGAATATCTCACTCAATAGGAACTGCTCCTGTCGCAAGTTGATGATCATGGTCATGGTCATATGCCCATTATGGTCTAGCCCTATGGAATGTATGGAATGCATATGCTAATAAAAAACAACGTAATACTTCCTAAGGATAATATGAGTGTCAAAGCAATATTTTAAATACTTTGTATTAGCACATACAAAAGTAATAATCTTAGCCCATATCCCCACCCGACACAACACTGGTCCCCAGGATAATTCTAAGTCAGGTTGGTGGTCCCTCATTCACAATCAGTTGAAAATCCCTAGCACTAGGACAATTTCACGATCAATGAAAACCACCATGATATGATTATTTTATTATCAGGATAATAACGATCATCGTCCCATCCCTACTTCCAGATTGCATCTGCCTTCTAGTTGGTGTGGTCGCTGTAGGCAACACACTATTGGTCTAGTTAGTGTGGTCGCTGTAGGCAACACACTATTGGTCTAGTTAGTGTGGTCACTGTAGGCAACACACTATTTGTCTAGTTAGTGTGTTCACTGTAGGCAACACACTATTGGTCTAGTTAGTGTGGTCGCTGTAGGCAACACACTATTTGTCTAGTTAGTGTGGTCACTGTAGGCAACACACTATTGGTCTAGTTAGTGTGGTCGCTGTAGGCAACACACTATTGGTCTAGTTAGTGTGGTCACTGTAGGCAACACACTATTGGTCTAGTTAGTGTGGTCACTGTAGGCAACACACTATTGGTCTAGTTAGTGTGGTCACTGTAGGCAACACACTATTGGTCTAGTTAGTGTGGTCACTGTAGGCAACACACTATTGGTCTAGTTAGTGTGGTCTCTGTAGGCAACACACTATTGGTCTAGTTAGTGTGGTCACTGTAGGCAACACACTATTGGTCTAGTTAGTGTGGTCACTGTAGGCAACACACTATTGGTCTAGTTAGTGTGGTCTCTGTAGGCAACACACTATTGGTCTAGTTAGTGTGGTCGCTGTAGGCAACACACTATTGGTCTAGTTTGTGTGGTCGCTGTAGGCAACACACTATTAGTCTAGGTCTGAGAACGTTAGTTAGTGTGGTCGCTGTAGGCAACACACTATTGGTCTAGGTCTAGTTAGTGTGGTCGCTGTAGGCTGTAGGCTTCCCACATGAAAAATAATGAATACATGAAGAAGTACATGAAAAGGTACAGGCCAAATATTAGCGCCAGGGAGAAAAACAATTCCAAGCGGATTCCTCGCAGCTCGCAATTTCCCAGAAATGCACCTTCCTCGTTTGGTTTTAGAGTGGTTGTGAGTCGACCTCGGCAGTGCAGTCGACGTGCGACAACAAAAACACATATTAGGCTCTTTCCCTCATTGTGCCAGGGTATAGAAATTGGCATCCGTGGAATCCAGGCATCCATTGTCGCTCCTATGAAAAGAAGCCCCCGGCCAATCGTGCCAGCGGATGGCGACGGCGCCGCTGATACCATCAGGCATAAAAAGAAGAACCCTCTGGCCGGAGGGGGGTGGCGGCCTCCGGCCACTTACAGCATGCTTCTGATTGGTTGCCGGGATGCACAGACTGCAGGCATTGTTAAAGGCGCTCCTCCTCACCAAGGCGGCGTGAACTCTCTTTTCTTCAAATGGCACATTCCTACCGGCTCGGAGTCACCCGACCCTAATCCCACTGTATCCACTGATGAAGCCCACCCACCCACCCACACACACACACACACACACACACACTCACAGTGGGGGACACACAGGGCCTAATCGAATTTCCTCGTTACAATGAGCGCCGCACTCAAACCCCGCGAGTTCCAGTTCTTGCCTTTTATAAGCAAATGACCCCAGTGGAATTGAGGTCACAGTCTACGAAAACAAGCTTAGGGAGGGGAGCAGAAATAAAGTGTCTCTCGCCTACGGAACGAGAGGAGAGGCGTATCAACTCCCACCCAGGATGGAGTCAGTCCACTGATGTTTAGCCTAGTGTGTGTGTGTGTGTGTGTGTGTGTGTGTGTGTGTGTGTGTGTGTGTGCACAACCCCACCCCACTCTGGGGACCATCCATCCTGTTCACACTGAGACGCACGCACGCACACACACTGAGACACACCCAGCGCGTGCCCACACACACACACACACACACACACACACACACACATACCTCAACAGGCGGACCGCGGCTCATGACCTGACCGTGGCACACCTTTGGACAAATAATAATAATCTGAGTTAACGTGACCGTGAGTTGAATTATCCGGTTGTATTCAATGAATGCAGTGCAGCGCTTGTGTAGACCGACTGACTGTGTGATTGTGTGTTGTAGCGATTGGCTATATCGCACATGCATACACTCACACACACCACTGCAACTATTCCTGTCCACCCCAGTACACACACACGCAGTAACGTCATCAAGCGGCACACCCGCGACCTGCGCAATGTGTGCTCCACTGACATTTTTATGAATCGACGTAAGCTAAATTGCCGCGGTCCATGGGTGAGCCAGGAGTCAAGATTGTTTGGAAGGCGAAAGGAGCCGTCGCGTTCGCGTTACAGTCTGCACGTTTCATTTTGATGAATGAAGAGCAGTCAGAATCCGTGTGGAGGAGAGAAACCTGATAATCCTCTGGGTCGGGGCTTTTTCCATTTTCCGTGGCTTGTGGATCATCAACAGAGCTGCTAACTGAGTGACTGGTAGGAGAGTATTTCAGGACCTGCCCCTGTTGTCGAAATGGCAATCTGTGCCCCCTGCCCCCTATACCCCTCACCCAATATATCCCCACATGCCGTGGGGATATATTAGTATATAATATTTTTGGGGTAAACGGAGGTCTTAATTCAATTGAGTGAATAACATTTTGTGCTCTGAATATTGATTCATTGACTGTGGTACGCTACTGTGGTATTTGGGAAACTGGACTGGATTCTGGGAGTTTGCTTATGTGGACTTTGGGAATTATTGTTTGAGTTGAAGTTTTGCTTTTGTGGGTATTATCCCTGGTTATATGTGGTTTGCAGGTGAATTTGCTTACTGCTTTTTGTCCTTGTAAATCCTTGGCTTTCTTAAAAGCCTTGGCCTAACTAGCACCCCAAAACAGTAACATCAAGTCAAACCGTTATATAAGTGGCACCACAGATGAGATTTGAACGCACAATCCCTGGCTCCGGAACGGTTTGACACACTATTTGCTGTGAATGTTTGGAGGTGAATATTTGTGAAAGTGAAAAATATATATATTTTCATACTCTACTCCCCACAATTGGTTGGTGGCGGGGATCCGATTTGTATAAGCTTGGTTTGGCTGTACTAAACAGGCATACAGGTGATTCTAGGGTGGGGGGTGGGGGGGGTGGGGGGGAGTGGGGCAGGCCCGCAGAGCCCCGTGTGGTCCACGACCCGTATTATTTTTTTCCGTGCACCCCCTTGGGACCGGACCATGGTCTTATTTAAAAAAAATATGTGTGGACCTTCAGCATTCAGAGTATCCCTGCTCTAGACAGTCAAAAGTAATCAACTCAGAGATAAATCCCTCCCCCGACACAAACATGCATATTGTCACTGGCAGGTAGAAACCTTGTTAAGAGTGTTCGTTGGTTTTCTTAAGTATTTTGGACATACAAGGTTTCCCCCCCGTCAGTGACGATTTAGTAGGCCTATACACACAAACAAATTACAGCTAAACCCCTTCCAAGTCATCACGCAGACACGCACGCACACACGCATGCACAGTTGTATTATCCTGCCAGATGTGTCTCTCTCTCTCTCATGGGGTGAATGTCTATGGTTCAGAATGATAGTGTGCTGCTCACACATTTAAACGTTGGACATCTGTGTGAATAATCATCTTCTTGCCAGGGACGGAAAGCAATCACACACTGTGTGTGATTGCGTGCGTGCATGTGTGTGTGTGTGTGAGATACCCACTTTTAAACCAGACTTGAGTTACAACTGTACTTTTTGACTGCTTTTTTTCTGTCTACACCAAATCTCTTTGCCTAAAAAAAGGTCGATCTGAATGCTCACAATGTGTTGCAAATTGGCCTGCATTTGACTGCCGGTCATCAAATTATTGGCTTAGGAATGCGATAAAATGTAGTTAACAATCTTCAAAAGTAGCAAAGTAGCTACTTGTATCTTTCAACAATTTTTTGACATCAGGGTTTAAGCATTTCCAGAGGCATTTCTCAAAACGGAACCTGTGGAGAGTTTGCACTGAAGACATTTTTGTACTGTAGATCCTAAACACCACACGCGCACACACAGACACACACACACACACACACACACACACACACACACACACACACACACACACACACGCACACACACGCACACTACTAAGGCTGTACCCTAATTAATTTTAAAAATAACCTTCAAGCTCCGAACCTCGGCGGGGTGGGGGGGGGGGGAGCACGTATCTTTAGTTAAGTGTCATAGTAGCTTGTTTACAACTGAAACGGACTTCCTGTGCACTGACTTCCTCTTCAAAATAAGAGCCACATGTAATGATTAGTCAACACTAGTTTTATTTCTATGTATACTTACAGGACATTAACATCACATTTGAGTTCCTTTTGGAATGCCTGTCAGATTTCTCTCTACATGTCTCTGAACATAGTACTCTTATTATGCATATTGCATTCTCACCGAGAAATATTTTCGAGTTAAAAAAGGAAAGAAATATATATCTTTTTTTTTTCACTGTTTTGTCGTTTGTACTTTTGAATACTTGAGTATTTTTGAGGGGAGATAGCCCCTCCTATATACAGGTTTGTTTTTAGTTCAATGTTTCTTTTTAAAACGCCATTGACAATGAAATGGAAATTTACGTCCCTAACACAGACATGAAATCAACATATAGCGCCCCTCACTTAAGTACTCCAGCACTTAACTCAAGTACAAATGTAACTTGAGTAATATTTGACCAGCGGTGTATATTGAGTTGAGTACTCATAGGGTGTGGTGCACCGACAAGGTTTACAAAAAAACATAATTCAGAGCCAAGCATGGATTTGTTGGCAGGTTATTTAAATTCCAGTTGCGTTGGACGACTCCGTGTTAAGCACTGCTCGACATATTCATGATTAAAATCTTAACCTGCGATTATTAAAAGCTTATGCAGTAGCATGTAGTGTTACAGTATTGAAGAACCATTTTAATCACACAAGTTAAAAACTAAAGAGGAATGTGTCTTCTCACCCCAAAAGACCTATGGTAAGGTGGCAGAGAAAATAAATCTTTTGCAGACAAATTACAATGTGTCTTTTCCAGGATAACAGATGCTCTGTCTTTACACCCAAGTGTATGAAAATAGCAATGACAATGCATTAATACGGATAACGGTGGGAGCTTTGTAAGAGCTTTGCAAAGGTTTTTGAACCAAACTTCCATTTTCTCTGCGTTAATCCACTGGTCTGGTTCTCAAACTGTTTTAATTAAAATAGCTCTGTACACTATCAGAGTTAATAATAATTATTATTAGACAACTAGACAACTGCCTGTTCTACCTGGAAGCAGGGCCGTCCCTCCCTTCAGGCAGAACAGGCAGTTGTCTAGGGCATCATGAGGGGAGGGGGGCATCCACCGAGCAAAAAAAGAACCCCACAGTGCTTTAGAACACAAGGGGGCCATGGTCATTTTTCACGGGGGCATCACGCAAAATCCTGCCTAGGGCACCAAATTGCTCAGGGCCGGCCGGCACTGCCTGGAAGATTGGCTTCCATTCTGCATGGAGTCTGCTCAAAGTTCTCCAAAAGAAAAGTTCTGCACACTCATCCGGCCCTGCAGCCTTCTTGGTGTTTATATGCTGAAAACATATTTGACAGCGATGACAATGATGAGTTGAGGCAGCAGCTATAATAGTATTGAGTGTTTCTGTGCTCTTAACAGAATCGATTCAAATCTAGTAAGGTTATTGGCAGAGACAAAGCGTGTATTTCAACTTTCTGTTTTTTTGTTTTTTTTGGGTGGGGGGTTTGTAAATGAATGAATACCCTACTTCGTCATACAAGAGTGTTGCACAAAACTAGTACAGTGAAAATATCAGATCTACAGATTTTGTAGATAGGCTATTTTAACTAAATTATTTTGGACATGCGCTGGTTCCACCCGACAACACCCAGCAACAAATGTTGACTATATGTCACAGTTGATGACATTCCTGTCATAGTTGTCATTCCTGTCATAGTTGTCATGATATACCACAACTTTCAGGGGTTAGTGGCTTTAACATCATCTTCCATACGCTTGTCTCTGTGCCTATTTCTCTCCCTCAATCTGAACTTTAACTCTGTACGGTATAGCATAGTCTTCATTTTGGAAAGCCTCTTTCTTTGCATTTATAAATGTGACCAAAACTTTGGTCACATTATGATTCATTATTTGGATAGACTTTAATCTCCTTTGTGGGGACAATCAGCTGTATACAAAAACGTCTCGCTGTTCCGACGGTGTGCTTCATAATCGGAAAAGTAATAGATAGAATAATCGCTAAGAAAGTACAGTACATGATATTTGCTGCTCTAATTGAATTGTAGCTATTGAACGCAGTCAGCTATACAGTGTCGATTTTCTGTTGGGATGTTTGTAATAACACAGCAAAATAAACCCACATTCTCTGCTATTAGTTGGTACGTACACGACGCACTCCAAAATAAACCCACATTATCTGTTATTAGTAGATACGTACACGACGCACTCCAAAATAAACCCACATTCTCTGCTATTAGTTGGTACGTACACGACGCACTCCAAAATAAACCCACATTCTCTGCTATTAGTTGGTACGTACACGACGCACTCCAAAATAAACCAACATTCTCTGCTATTAGTTGGTACGTACACGACGCACTCCAAAATAAACCCACATTCTCTCTGCGAATGAAAAGGACTGAACGCCAGGTCGTGAATGTGTACACTGGGATCACCAATTATTCACCATTCTTACATTTTCCCAGATGTTACACAGGCTCAGCCACCCACCCACAATTCAACAATGGTAGAAGAAGTAATCGGACGTATTAAGGCAATGAAGCAATACCACAATGTAGAAATGCTTTATTGTTAAGTAAAAGTCCTATATTAAAAACCGGTGGTGAAAATGAGTACTTGTGTGCTAACACACTGTAAGCAATGCATCTACAATGTGATTGTGATATCCATATGAAAAAATGTAATGTTACTTCTGCCAAAATAATTGGCATCACAATATGCTTACTACATTATGGATTGGCACAAATGTTTTCAATTCATTCAAATGTTGTTTACAATTTTCTAAAATTGCTGCTCTACTGTATGCTCACAATGCAGTGCCTCATGATGCATTGTGAGCTTGTAGATTGGCTATTTTCACATTCCAAAATATAAAATATGGCTTAATTGGTATATATATACTGTACACTGTAGTAGTCTAAATCTGCTAGTAACTCAAGTTTTCAAATAATTGTAGTGGAGTAAAAAGTAGGGTATAATATTTACCTACTGAAAATGATATAATAGTTGAGGAAATGCACTTAGTTCCACCAGTGCGTTTCAAGGTCACAATTCAAAACCTCTCAAGAACATGAGAAAGTTCTGTTCTCAGTGTATTACCAAATTGAATTGAAAAGTGACTCTAAAGTAAGCGTGGACAAAGCCATTAACGGCTCTGTAAAATTACAAGGCCTCTTCCTTTTTTTGCTTTTGCTTTCTTTTGTTTACAACTAGTCCAATGACAATGAGATTGTTTTGTCCTATTTTATTAATTGCCGTGAAATTGGACAGTGACTCAGAGCGGTGGTGTTAGCGGGGGTGTGGGGAGACAGAACGCAGGTAATTATGGAAGCCAGGAGAGAGAGATAAGGAAAGAAAAAAACACAGAATGCAATTATCCAGCCGAGCAGCGCCGCTTCTCACCTCCGCAAACTATTGTTCAAGCCTTTGCATCTCCATATCGGCGCTGTCGGGTGGAAACCTTGTATGTCCAAAACCATTCCTTTTTTCTTTTCTTTTTTTTTGATTCATGGAATTCACTCCCAACCTTCTGCCGTAGTCTGAAAACTCACCTCTTCAGAATACACCTTAGCCCGTAGCACTAGCCTCGACGACCTTGCAGGCGTATGCAAAGGTTAAAATATGTCATTTAGATAACATTTCATGTAGACGGATGCCAGGCCATTATTGATCACTGGTATAGTTTCAAGGTAGGCCTATGGATATTCTACTGTTATGGTGCGATCACACAGGCAGATGAAACGATGCAATGACGTTCCGTCTTTGCAACGGCATGTATGTCGCTGGCTTCCATTGGCAATGAATGGTAGACTTCGTCGTTTAATCTGCCCGTGTGAACGCAACATTAGGCGGATGATAAGTTCTTAGCTTACTTACTAGAAGATTTCTAAGCTTTTGATGTATTACCTTGTTTTGTTGCTTATTGTAACCCTGGAGCGTCTGCTAAATGCCTAAATTGTATTTTATTTACACAGGGCAGGAAGTACAGTAAGGTTAAAGGATGACGCATGAAATAAACTCTACGATGTAATAAGGCATTTACAAAGAAAACATTCAAGGTTGTAATGTGGAGAAACAAGGTTTCCACCTGACTGCAACGATATAGATCTGTATTCATCGTGCCCTATTCTTGGGAGAGAGAAAAAAGGTCATCTCTAATAAACCTTCAGAATAAGTGGATATAAAGTGGAATCAGATGTCCGTCTAAAAGCGAGTTATGTCTGGTCTATAAGTAAAAGTTTGTTTCAACCGCTAGGCTTAGCCTAGACGTTGATTAGCAGTTTTTCTTAAGCAGCTACAGTATATAAGCTGTTGAAATTACATTCTTTAACGTCTAGACGTTTAAAAAACGTTCACTTTTAGACCAGTTATAACCTGGTTTTAGTCGTTTTGACGTATTTTAGATGTCGCTCGCTGTCTGAAACGGCACTAAAACATTAGCATCAGGTAGGCCTACAATGATTACACTAGGAGAACGATTGTTTAATACTTATTTATAAAAAGAATTACCTTGAATTGCGCACTACTCTGATCCCAGTATTACAATTTTTCCTCAATTGCTTTGGCTCATTTCTTGAAGTGGTAACATTCTCGAAGCTCTGTAAAGCAGCTCATTTGGTGCAGCACAACTCCATACTGTAACTCCAAGGCCAAAACATGTGTGTCCCTGGACATTATTATGTCTAATCTATTTTCTTTTGACACGCAGCCACTGCAATAAATGGTTCTTGTGTGAATCTGAATTTGTTTTATTTGTCACATGAATTAGATTCTACAAATTCCCTCTAATTCAGTAGTTCTCAAACCTTTTTTCTGTCAAGGACACCTACATTCATAATGGATTTGGCCGCTGGGACCACATCTGAAGATGTTTTGTTCCAGGGATCCCATGAAGAGAAAAGATTTGTGAATTTTCAAAAATGTTCAAGAGTAGCAGATGTACAGGCTCGTGCTGTGCTGTGAGCGGGTGTTTTCAAGGTCATCCAGTGGCCTTTCAACACTAGAAATGCTGACAGCGTTGATGTTTTGAAAGACTGTGGAATGGATCTCTCAGTCAGACATTGTAATGTGGCTGTCAGGTGGAAACCTTGCATGTCCAAAACCATTACTTTTCAAAGAAAGAACCTGTGTTCAATATTTATAAAACCCACATGCACACATAACCACTTTCACATTTTAAATGAATCTTTGAAAACTAGTGAAAATGGCCTATTATCTGCAAGCACTCAACATGTTGCATTGGGAGGAAGTGAGGCATTAAACCTGCCAGTCAAATCTGTTATTTGCATACGTAGATATTTGGTGGTGATTGGTGCCCCACAACTTCGGTGGGCAGGAAAATCCAATCACAACCGAGCGGGTCCAGACCACATCTGCCGATGGCTTTTTTTTTTTTTTGCACTGGCAGATGTATGTGGTTTCCAGGCTGGCGTTTTCTTTGTGCAAGTATCAAACATTAAATTGTAGTGATTGTTTTGTGGTCAAGATCTATGAATATGTTTAGCAGTATCCATACTCATGATGAATAGCAGCTGTCAGTGATTGACATGACGTGTGATTTGTCGGTGTAAGATGTGAGAACCTGCCCTTTCATTAGTGCACTTCAGGTTTCACCTGACAGGCAATTTACCAATTTAGTGGGCGTTACAAAAATCCATATTACTGTTCAGATTATTTTTATATATGCCTGACAGGTGGCATATATGTCTGAGAGATTGTTTTGCATTTGATGATGTCACAACAAAATAATAAGTCATACATTTCTTTTTAGTTTTCTTTTTGCATATTCAACTGTTCTGAGTAGCAACATACCATAAACGCTTTTGATCAGTATGTTATATTCAATTGGAGGCAATCATACTTTCTACAGAGGTGCTAAAAACGTCAGCAATTTTGGTTTTATTATTAAAAAAAATATATAACATTTTTAAATATGTTGTGATTGTGAACAAAGGGCCCGGCGGTTTGGAGGGTTTTTTTTCCGTACGTTGTTGTTATATTCAATCTTCATTATCTTTTGAGAAGTGTGCCAAAGCAATTGAGTGAACAACTGTAATTAGACTGTACTGTACGTGTGCATTGTTCTGCACACACAGCTGTGGTGAAGCCTAATTTATGCTCCGTCGTGCGGTGGTGTCGCTCGCCTGCCAAGATCAGCCGAGAGAACAGCCGACAAGATATGTATCAGTGTTGTTTTTGCCAGCAAATTTTGATTTTAGTTTGAGTCATAGTCTCTTGAATAGGTTTCGTTTAGTTTTAGTCACATTTTAGTCACCTGGAATGTCTTAGTGTTAGTCTAGTTTTAGTCGACTAAATATCATAAGAATTTAGTCGACTAAATCTACAGTTGATTTAGTCGACTAAAATGTATATTGGTGGGCGTTGATGGCATCGTAGTGATGTTTTTACACTTGCTGAAAATAGCCGATCTACAAGCTCAATAGATGCAATAATGCATTTTTCGTCATAGTATTAGTCGACGAAAACAACACTATATGTATGCGGCTTTAGTCATAAGCTGTGGAATGGCAGTGGAAGGGGTGCTTTGGCACAAACAATGTTTTGCACAGCGGCATATGGGGGTTGTTGACGCTGCGAGTGTGGCCGGAGGGGGGGTGGGGGTGGGGGGGGGCTGTTTGTACCGTGGAGGTAATCACACTCACTGAGAGCTACTCCATTAAGACTAATACATGGCTGTGGGCGCTGAGAGGGCTAATTTGCGGCGCTATGATATTAACCCATTTTGACTTGAGATCAGATTCTAAAAATGTCTGTTTGAAAGTGACAGTTTTCTGAAAAAGCTATGTTTCTATGTCAGTCGTTCTTCGATTTTTCAAAAACAGCAGACCTACAAGCTCGTAGCGCTATGAGCTATGAGCTTGTAGATCTGCTATTTCTCAATAGCTAAAGCATAACATAATGCTTACACCATGGGGTTCCCGCACAAAATGGGTTAAAGACTCTGGTCCGGGCCAGGGGGACCACCACCACGGTTCTGTGACTCAGAGTGTGCAAACTGAACTATAAATTGAGTTGACCCATATTGAATCCCATGCAGAGATTAAAAAAAAAGAAAGAAGAAGAAATCTGTTTCATTGTCACATCACAGGTTTACAGGTGTAAACCTGTGATGTGTGTGTGTGTGTGTGTGGGTGAAAGCTCCATAATTGTGTTGTTTTCCGGGAAAGAAAGAAAAAAAGGGAACAGAGAGAGCGCGAGAGAGAGAGACATATGGCATGGAGAAATGCAAATTGGAGTAGCCTACTTATTCTATCCTGGCTTGGCCAGACTCGTAGCGTGGACTCACGGACGCCTCCTCCCCGCTGGAGGTGTCGGTGAGTCCACGGTACGAGTCTGGCCAAGCCAGGCTATACTTCCTCCACTACTGCGCTGTCCGTGTGCGACCGCCTCAGACCTCACACACCTCTGACTGAGCACCGTCCATGTTGTTTACCGAAAGACACAGCTTTTTTAAATGGTGATGCCCCATGCAACGGGAGGGGGAGGGAGGGTCAGGTGCTTTGTATAATTGCTGTATAGGTTAGATGAGGGTCTCATAGGTAGCACTTATAGGCCAACTTCAATTAGACCCTCGCCATGAGCTGCAGATGATCGCTGCAGACCAGATCAAGTGTGCCAGATGAGCACCGCTAAGTGCTTTTAGCTAAATGCCAGCTGGAGAGCCACTCTCCATCGACCTACGTACATCTACTACACTGCTGTCAGGCAGAAACCTCCTATCTCCACATTGAACTTTTTGGTGTTTTTTTGTTCGCTGCACTTGATCATACTAGTGTCACACCCCCGGGGTACCCCCACACGGTAACACTGTCATTTCTCAACCGTTTCGGTTCGGGGCGGCTCGCCAGAACCGGGCCAGCACTCTGGTTGCATTCCTGTGGGTCTGGAACTTCCAGGGACCCCCCGGGGACCCCCACACCACTCACTTCACACAGGTGTGATTTTTATTTGAATCCAAAAAAATAGTTTGGTTTTGTACATGGATGAGGTTTCCACCCGACAGAGACGATTGACATAAAGGCGACTGTCTTGTGCAAGCGTGTGCGTGCGTTGTGTGAGATGCTCCACATCCGTATGAAAGGGTCAGGTCCTCTCTTCAAATGCCCCTGGAGAGTGTGAGAGTGTGAGAAAGCTCAGACAGAGAGAGAGACTGCCATGGTAGCCAAGACGAAATGAGGCTCGGTCAAAACGTGCTAAATCACTGGACCATGTATGAAATGGGCATGCAGGGGGGTCATATGTGGTGTTCACAGGATGGGAGAAAAACGGGAAGGAAAGGACAATTTGAAAGGTGGCTTTTCAAATAGCAAAAACAGAAAGAGCAGGGATTGAATCGATAGAAACCGGTGACTAACGTTTCTGGGATTTCCTCGTTCATGCGGAATAATTGCAGTCGCCCAATCTCCCATCGGTGGCTTCAGGATGACATCGCTGAATGAACGCCTTTTTTATTAGGATTTCTGTCTGGATGGCTTTCTCTTTGTTGCAGGGGGGTTGACGAGGTCTTCCTTCATCCCAGTTGCCCTGCGCTTGCCCTTCTCCAACATCACTTGCGTCAACCTAGCAGTGGAAATGCTTCCTTTATTGAGATCGCTGTCGTCCTCACCGGGGATTCATGTTGAGTTTGCTTGAGTGTTTTTATTTGAGCTCCCAAATATTCCAGTAACGAAGTACATTTCCTTTGTACTGTATAGGTCTGCTAAAAAATTAAGTATCTATATCTGTGCTTTACTTGAGTATTTCTATTTTTGGATACTTTCACTCCAGTAAACCTCAAAGACAAATACTACTACATTTCTAGGAAATGGAAATGTTACACCTTAACTCCTTAAGGCCTAATTCAAATCCTAGATTTCCATGGCACTACACAGTCATGGTCACTTAGTTATAGCTATTTGAAATGTCAGACATTGCTGTAACTGTGCTGTATAGTGCCCCATTTGCTGTTTAACGTCAGACATTGCTGTAACTGTGCTGGGTGCCCCATTTGTGTGCTGTTTAACGTCAGACATTGCTGTAACTGTGCTGTGTGCCCCATTTGTGTGCTGTTTAACGTCAGACATTGCTGTAACTGTGCTGTAGTGCCCTATGTGTGCTGTCTATATTTGGGTGCATCTGTTGTCATCCCTGAACAGAGTTTGTGTCGAGGTTGGTGCAGATTGGAGCAACAGTGCACCGGTGGCCCCTGGGGGCCTCTACACATGGCCCCCTGGGGGCTACATGTGGCTCCTGGTGTGTCATGGCAGACCCATGGGCATTTTTGAATAATTAATTACATAAATTTAAGTACTCAAATATACAAATTTGCAACTGCCACTTGTAGTTGAGTAATTTCACCAGGAGTTTCTGTACTGTACGTGTCCTTGGACTTTGGTAGTTTGAGTACTTTGTCCAGCGCTGCTTGTATCAACATTCAACAACATGCTGTAGCAGCGGAAATGCTTCCTTTATTGAGATCTCTCCTCCTCGTAAGGAGTAATGTTCGGAGATTGTCTTGAGTGTTTTGTCCCTCCCTGTTCCGATTGGCTTTGATAGAGACCACGTACTGCTGCTGTCTTGCCACCCTCTAAATTACACCGAGAGTGCAGCCGAGGGGGCTTTCTTCTCATTCTCCCCCTGCTTAACAGGCACTCTGTTTAGATTTGATTACAGTGCTGGACTTGTTTATTTTTGCCCAGCAGTAAATGAGTTCTCCCTTTGCCCTGGTGGGGGTCAGTACGTGGCACACATCGGCAGTGGAAACCATGTACTGTATGTCTAACTTTTTAGGAAACGTAATTATCCTAATTTGCTAATTGGTCCTTTGTAATGCGTTGTGAGCTTGCACATCGACGATCCTTTTCCTCTTTTGCACGACACCGTCATACAACACAGTATGGCGTTAATTTGAACAAGTTGAAATATGAAGATGCAAGGTTTCTGCCCGACCGCAACGAAATGCACTTGACACATTTGTCCTCCTGTATTTTCTTTGGAGAGATGATTGCATGGTTAACATTGCCTATGAATTTCTTTGAAACTCGATCAGTTTGCAATCATGAGGCAACAGATTAGATGTTACAGAAGAAACTGTGTTGGCTCCTGCCTTATTTGCTCGTGCACATTCAGCAGTGTTTCTCAAAGTGTGGACTGGGCACCCTAGGGTGTCTTTAAGGGGGTCCCAGGGGGTCCCCAGCTAAATAATTTGCTATAGCAAAATCATCACCAAAAGTAAAGGCAATTCTCTGGAATGCTGGTTTCTGGTACAGCATGGAAAGGGGGAATTTGCATTTCTTTCACCATAGTGAAAAGCTGCATGCATGGTCTGGAGATAGACACTATTTTGCAGATGGGTGAAAGGGCAGGGTCTGAAGCCCCTTTGATGTCTATGTGTGCATGCATGCATGGGGCTGGAACATATTGAGGTCCTTGACATGAAAGATGAGAAGCAGTGTCATACATACAGGATGAGATGTACAGTAAAGCATGTCCTGTGTTTATGTTGCAGCGCTGCCCATCATGCAGGTGAAGATCGACATCACCAGGCAGCAGGTGGAGAAGGTCTTCGGTCTGGACGAGTACTGGTGTCAGTGTGTGGCCTGGAGCACTACGGGAACCCAGAAGAGTCAGAAAGCGTACATCAGGATCGCCTGTGAGTGGAACGACCCTTCAAACAAAAACATTAATTGAAAATACATGAGCTCTTACTGCATAACAGAAGTGTAGTGGTAGCAGTGTACTCAGATTGTTTACGTTATGTTATTGTCAATGCATCACTTCCACAATGTAGAAAATATTGGCAGCAAAGTGCTAAGTGATATTGCTTTGTTATAACAAGTGTTAAATAGCTTCTGATTCTGTACTCATTGCTATAGAGTGTCTGTTCAAGTGCTCGCATGGCATAGTGGTAAAGGGCCTGCACACCAATGCGGAGGACGTTGTGTGTCCAAATCCACCGAAGCACAATATTTGCAGTGTAGTACTAGCAGAGTAGTATGACGTACAGTATAAATGCTGTACTTAAGGTACAGTACTACAGAGTAAATGTTCTTAGTTAGTTTGCACCCTTTGCATAACAGTGTTACTTGCATATATTAATTCGTTTTCTGCGTGCAATGCGTGGGCGATTTATTTTCTGCTTCATGTGTGGAAAGTCTTAACGATGGCATAAAATGTCAAATGACCACAGAGGTCGTTACAGTTTGATGGCCCACAGTGTTTTATCCTGATTACAAAGTTTGTTAAATCACGCACAGCTTGGAATCCACTTGTACGACGCAAAATGTGAGAATGAGAGAGAGAGACATTAATACAGTACTGCTAGGAGGCAGCTTTACAACACAGGTGGTTGAGCATTAAATCACTGCAGTCTGCTGGAAACCTTAGTACCGGTAACTCAGACAGTAACAGACAGACAGACTTTGAAAGGTTTTGGCAGAAGCCATTTTACGTCGTGAATATTTCATTACATTCGTTCTGTTAATTCCTACATAAATATGCATTGAAACGTTTTAAAACGTACACATACAATAATAAATGTACTATAGAGCACCAAAGTCCTGACGTCACTGTCGGTAGAGGGCGTCAGTCCCCAGGTTCATGTATTTTTTATTTGCATTGAAATCCCCATGGGATTTTAGATCTCTTCATATAAGAACTGTGTTTGAAAAA
>NC_137871.1:33873115-33958115 GCF_963924005.1 Protomyctophum bolini
AACATTGACATAGACAACGCAAAGAAAAACACAAAAAAACGTGCGCGGCGGTGTACTGAACACACGCCTTCATTCACCGGGCGCACAAACGCAGAAAGTGTCATTCTTGATTGTGTTACTTACACCCCCGCAAATCACATGCATTTGGGGGCGGCGGTGGCTCAGGGTTAGAGTGGCCGGATGGTAACCACAAGGTTGCCAGTTCGAACCCAGGCTCCCCCACAGTTATAGTGTCGAAGTGTCCTTGAGCAAGATACTGAACCCCTAATTGTTCCTGATGTGCTGGTTGGTGCCTTGCATGGTTTCCGCCGCCATTGGTGTATGAATGTGTGGGTGAATGGGTGAAGGTACCTTGGATAAAGGCGCTATATAAATGCACCATTGACCATTTAGGCATGTGTTTCGCGGCTTCTTCCAATATATATTCTTCTAATATATTCTGCCTTCTTCCAATATTATATGGTCAGCTAAAAATCTTTTAAAAATAGCAAAAGAACATCTAACTTCAACTGTTCTTGACATTAATTTCATATATATGGAGCATACACCCTGAAGACAGTATCTCCCAGCTTAGAATTGGTTTTAGGCACCTTCAGCATAAACTCCTCCTGGAAAGATAGCAAGCTGAAATAGAAGCCATTGTTCTTGCATTAATCGCATATTTGAAAAGTTTTAAATCTTGTCTGAAATGGCCAAACTTGCCTATCGATGATGTCACTGGTAGGCTGGCAGGTTTCTGAACTGTTCACAGCCCTTCTCTGAAAAACGGAAGTGAGTAGACAGGTTTCTGAACTGTCCACAACCCTCCTCTGAGACACAGAGTGAGTAGACAGGTTTCTGAACTGTCCACAACCCTCCTCTGAGACACAGAGTGAGTAGACAGAAATTGTACCATATTATAATATAATGAGCATTAGGGAGGACCAATTTATTAATTTATATTAATTTGTTTCGTTGCTTCGGTAAGTAAAGGCATCAACTTAAATGTTCAAGCTTTGCATATTGGTGTCGTTTATTCGCCACACACTGTGTGAAAGCCTCGAGAGCCGTTCAACAGGTTCTCTGAATAGCACTTCTACTGTGATTATCCCTCGTTTAAGGTCACAATTGCCATTTCTCACTTTGTCAAGTAGCCTATAGTGTCATTGGGAGGAAATGAAAGGCGAGCACCCCTGCAAATTGTTCCAATTTTCCAGGGTGACATTTGTACACTGTTGAGATGCAAATTGATAAATGTCAATGCTATAAATGGTACAAATAGTACATTTGTAACGTTGTAACTTACAGTGTAACAAATGTATGAGGACGACCTATAGAAAGTTAAATTGTTGCTGTCGGTTTAGATGATGTCCAAATCCGTTTCTTTTCAGGTAAAGGAAAACCAGAACCTTTGTTCCAATGGATCCAATGTAGTTATTATTTAGTCACAAGCTAATTAATGCTTTTTATTGGTTCAATATTTATAACGGACAAACTTAACAACTTTCAATAAAAAAATATTATCAAAAATATCGTTTCTATAGTATTGAAAACAGGGCTACATAAAGAGGAAATGAGAAAGTAAATAATTTAGTTCCATAGGTAATGTAACGTCGGTGTCTTGTGTAGGTATCACATGACATAACTGTAACGTTTGACGTTTGAAATCAAAATATGATCTCTGGCCATTTGCAGCAGTGCCATGGGGAGAGTTTTTGTGTGCTATTGTAGCACACAAAATAATTCCCATGTCGAGGATCCTCAAATTGATTGCATTTGGCCGCGGACCACCATTTTGTGCCAGGCACCTCCATTTAAGAAGCTTTGTCAACATGTTTTGAAATGATCGGATTTGCAGTCGATGGCGACACGTTAAGCTTATTGATCTCCTGTTTTTCTTTTAATATAAAACTAAGAAATATAAAATAGGGAGAACCGTGTTCAAACTGTTTCCACAGGGACCCCCTGCCTCGAACCTCCTCAAAGACTCCTTTGTGAACCAGTATATTACTGTAGCAGCTCTTAGAAACCTTTTTACCGCTGCTGTATGTCGTGTGGAAACCGTTACTTTTTTATAAACATTTAAGAATAGAAAATATCCGATCTACAAGCTATAGCTCACGACGCGTCACTTTGCTAAGCGTTGTGAGCTTGTAGAATGGATATTTTCGCTACTCTAGTGTGCCACTGTAGCATGACAAAGTAGGGTATTTTTTTATTCTGGAATTAAATGCAATGGTACAAAGTAAGGGTTCATGTGTACATTTTAAAAGAGCCAGCACTCTTTATTGCATTTATTGCATTGTGCAGCACAGACAGACAGACAAAACACGGACGCGTTTCGGTGTCATGCCTTCATCAGGAATGATTCCTGATGAAGACCCGGAGGGGTCGAAGTGTTGATTCCTGATTTCCTAAATAAATATAAAATGCACACTACCAGTCGAAAAGTTAATGTTAAAACCAATTAATTTAAGTACATCCCTTTTGGCTAAAAGCCATAAGCAGGAATGAAGTAACAAATTCATCACAAAATAAATGCATATTATTACACGACAGGGACAGCAGGGACCTCTCTGAATACACAATCCTTAAGACACATCCCAAACCAAACTTTGTCTATAATTAATTGTGTTTCTTATTGTCTTTGTTCTGTCTGTAGGGTTTGTATCCACCTGGCTTCTCTTCGTAATTTGCATTGTTGACCTATTTCAAAAATATTAGTGCAACTTTCGTTCACACAGAACTATGTTTTTTGTGTCCATATCACTCCCAAAAAAATGTTCCATGTGATGGAGGGGTCAAAGTTGAAAGAAAGTCGAGCTAATATTTTAGAAATAGGTCAACAATACAAATTACGTTCGTTTTGTGGATTCATTTACTTTTACTGCGTGGCCCCAGTTTGATTATTATTACAAAACATATACATTGATTAACCACTTTTTACATTTCGGCTATTTTCAAAAGATTTGTACATACATTTGAAAACTTGTGAAATGGGACATTCTGCCTAATGAGCACTTTCTACTTTTGGTACTTTAAGTGTATTTAGATACCAATACTTTTCTACTTTTTCCTCAAGTACATTTTTAACTCCGGACTTTTACTTGCAGCATTGATACGTTTTCCACCACTGATATATAATGTTTTTTCTTCTTTATTTTCAGGTGGAGTGGCAGCGGAACGAGGACGTGATTGACCCGGTGAGCGACCCCAATTTCTTCGTCACCGACGACCATAATCTGATCATCAAACAGGCCCGCCTGGCTGACACGGGCAACTACACCTGCGTGGCCAAGAATATAGTGGCCCGCCGCAAGAGCAGCTCCGCCACAGTGCTGGTGTACGGTAAGGGCAGAGCCGCTTTATCATCTCTCTCCATCTATCCCTCATTCATTGTTCATCATGTGGGCGCAGTCGCACCCGCCTGGCGCCCGGCCGGCCAGCACTCTGCCCAGGCAGGGTCCCCAACAGATAAGACCTCACATAACAGTGCTTGACTGTGGTGTGTTCACATGAAATTGCCTCAAGTCCAGGTTATTTATTTTCATTGTATCTCTTTTTTCCCCTCTTTTTTTTTTACCCCCTTTTTTCCCATTGCGTGGTCTCTCTGCAAGGTCTCTGTCTCTCTGTCTCTCTCTCTCTCTCTCGACTGGTGGTGGAAGAAGTCGTCCAATTTAGTTTTTTACTTGAAGTAGCACTTCACCCATTTCCAACCGTATCTTCATATAATTGGTCCTCCTCGCTCAATATTCAAGATTGCTTTATTTTCTATTTTATTTTCCCTTCCCAGCGTTAGAGGAAAAAAAAAACAGAAATTGTGTTTCTCCTAAAAGACAGCGAATATCCATGAATGAATAAATAGAATTGTGCAGAAAGAATTATACGTGTCAATATAAATAAATAAATCCCGAAATGAAATGACACCTACCAGGCGGTGACATCATCGATGAGGGATTAGAAGCTAATGGAAACCACAAATGGAGGACCAATTATATTGAGATGGGTTGAAAATGGTTCTCCTTTTAATTCTTTCTCTGCCGCCAGCTGTTAACATAAATTAAGTTAGCCTATGCCACCATCTGCGTTCACTTTAAGAGAAGGAGTTTTCCCACCCCCCCGCCAAATACACACACTTTAGTATTATTAGCACAAGCACACACTGTTTACCTCTCACCAGAAACGCTTGCATGTCGGGAGAGCAGTACAAAGTCACAAATTACATCGGAACTTTGTATGGCTGAAGATCCACCATGGACAGCTCTGCTGGATTCCGACTTATGGAGGTTTGAAAATCCTGCTTGTAACCGAGTTAAACAGAGATTTAACGTCCCATAGCTGGCGTTGCATAGCAACCGGATCAATGTTAAAAGCTGCCGTGCGTCTCAACCATTATCTACTTGGAGTATACAGTACGTTGGGGTCCGTATACATACGGAGCTAGCAAATAACGTCTCCTAGCGGTGGGGTACGTAACCTATACGGACATGACAGAAAAATAATTAAGTAAAAGTAGCAATACCACAATACAGACCCACAAACACTCGCCGCGAAGGATCCAAACCCCTAATCTATCGTGGTGGCTAGAGGACACTTTACCCGAGCGCCACCCGAGCGCCTACGAGTCCTGCTATGCTTTCTGTTCTATTGGGATCGGCATTGTACTGTCAATGGTTCGTAAGCAAGGGTCATCATCGCCATGCTGGCTTGTGTTCGACATTTTTGTAAAACATATTCTTTTCCCACAGACATACAAAATGAGCGGACAATAATATTAGCAGTAACACAAAGAGCTAGCCCTGTTCTTGGTTCCATTTGTACACTCTCAGAGTTAAGGGCGTCCTTACGGTCTGTAACTCTGAGAGTGTTCTTGGTTCCATTTGTACACTCTCAGAGTTAAGGGCGTCCTTACGGTCTGTAACTCTGAGAGTGTTCTTGGTTCCATTTGTACACTCTCAGAGTTAAGGGCGTCCTTGCAAATAAAACCCTTGAGAACCACGTGCACTGCATGTGTAGACTCCTAATGTTCCATAGTGTCATAAATATTCTCAAGAAAACCTGGATACTTGACATGCACTAATTGGGTCTGAGGATCAAAGTAAGAAAATTATAACGGTGTGTAAAAACAAAAGTCATTGCCATGGACACATGTGACCCCTGTTCGTAGGATGCTGCTAATAATGATGTACAATTGGAATGCACGTGATCAAAACGTGCCGATGCTTCCCCACGTTACTGATCCCACTAGTGCCAGCATGTAGCGTGATAACATCTCCTGCATTATGAATAACCGCATAAATTAAAGAGAAGAGGATATGCATTTTGCACAATCATTAGCACAATTTAAAATGTTGCCAGCATCCATTCCACCGAAGCAGACGGATGCTTCAATCTCAGCGGCTGCCATAGATAGCCATGTCGGCCCCCCGTGGTAAATACAAAATGCGAAAGCGGAAATTGAATTAACAACGTACGGAAAAGTATTACTTGTTCTTGATAATCAGACTGACCTTTATTAAAATGCAATGGAACAGCACATTTTCTAGCTCAGAGCGCTCCCTGGGCACCAACACTACTACACTTTGCATACTGCTCAACTTAATTCCCCACTACATGCAAACAGGCAGTGGTGGAGAATAACTTATGCATATTCAAGTACTTCACGTTATGTACTTGAGTATATTACGTTTATTGTCTCCACCAGGCCAAAATCATGGGGGGGGGGGGGGGGGGATGTGTGTGTGTGTGTGTGTGTGTGTGTGTGTGTGTGTGTGTGCAACTAATCTCCGGTGTACACACACTCCCTAGATGTGTACACACACTCCCTAGATGCCAACGACAACCTCTGCACCAATTCTTCCAAACGGCCTGTTATACTTTCCTACTAGGCTGAGGAATAAATCCATCCCTTTTCACATTGGCCTGTTATAGCGCCACCAACAGGTGGATTTTTTCAAAACACATTTTTGAACTAAATGTCTCAAATCATCCAATTGTCATCAAAGGCGTAAGAAGAAATGGCACCCTTTTCACATTGGCCTATTAGAGCGCCACCAGGAGGCCACAATAACCTCACCTGACCTGGTGGAGACCTCTGCCCCGAGGGGCACTTTTTCTAGTTGGGCTTTGAGGTTCAGCGCGGCTACTACCACTGTGTGGTCCATAATGCAGCCACAGACGGACCTACACATACTGTACATGGAATATGTCACAGTAAATCAGTTCTAATGGAATACATTAATTCAGGCCTCATGGAGAGGGAGCGTGTGCGTGCGTAAGCGCTAATGTGTGAATGCACATGCCTCCAGCACATAAATAAATTTAAATTAGACCAGTGGAGAACAAAATTCTTCACCGTTAACAATCAATTGTTTTTTTTTGTTATTGCACAGTTGAATGAATGGCCTGCTCTTTGAATTCCCACATGTGGAATTGTCAAGTGAAGAATCTATCACGTCGGGGCCATTAGCACCCTGCTTCTTTTACCGTCTTATTATTGTCAATCAAAATGTTCCCACTGTTCGACCCACACGTATTTTTTTTGAACAAATTGCAGGGGTGCTGGCGCTGCCCGCATTTCATTTCCTCCCCAATCACGCTGTACTTGACAAGGTGACAAATGACCATTCTGACATTAAATGGGGGGGGCGGAGGGGGGGGGGGGGATCACAGTCGAACAGGAACACTGTTATTACACTTCAATTGCATGACTGTCAGCTAGTGGTGTAAAAGTACAGTAACTAAGTACATTTACTTGAGTGCTGTTACTTTTGTTTTTAGTTTTTTGCAAGCTGATGACTTTGACTCCATTATATCCGTTATATCCGTTATATAATATATATATATATATATATATATATATATATATATATATATATATATATATATAATGAATTAACCACTTGGTGAAACTAGCTGATCTACAAGCTCTGCTATTTTCACTATTCTTTTGAAATTTTGAATTTGCTTCTGGAAAATGTCACATAATTTGTACTTTAGAATACTATTTCTACTATTCTACTATTATTATTTTACTTGCTTGTACACTTTGTCCACCAGTGTCCAGTGTCAGTGTCCAAGAACAATGTAGTTACTTAAAAGCGGGTTTCCTTGCTCTGGACTCTTAGGTTTGCCTGTAAGTCATAATAAGTAGTGAGGGGTTCAGGAGCAGGGCAGAGATGCATTCTAACGAGGCTGCTGTGAAGGAGGTAATCAGGCCCTGAGCTGCCTGGCAATTTGCTTGGCTGTGGTGGGTAATCAATCGCACAGCGAGAGAGGGAGAGGGAGAGGAAATGATTCAGCCACGACCAGCATTGCGGGGCGGGGGCGTTAGGGGAGGTGAAGGGGGTATTACCAAGATAGCGTAACGTAAAGCGTAGCATAGAGTGACTGGACAGGACCCACATTCAGTTCAACAAACACTTGCTGTCGGGCAGATTTTCTTTCTTTTTTACTTAATGCCGTACTTGTACAAGCATGCATGTTGTGCAAATTTGAAAGAAAGTTTGAAATATTTGAAATATATAGATATTACTGTACATGTACTGTATGCAGCCTCTTCAGCACCATGGACAGTGAATGAAGGACCGAGGGCTCTATTTGTGTCCACACTAAAGCCCTTAACTACTTTGCCTTTTTTACTTTTGAAAAACATTTTTGAATAGTTTAAATAGCCAATCTACATCGACACGTTGTGAGCTTGTAGATTGGCTATTTGAACTATTCAAAAAATATTTTCAATATAGTAAAAAAAAAAAAAAAGGCAAAGTAGTTTAGGGATAATAGCAGGGGGCGGTCTTGTAAGAAATCACCAAGATTTTAAAATGTAAATTTAATTGGTATAAGGTTTTCAAAAAGCTGTGCAAATGTGTTGGGTACACCCCCTAGTGGTATGTTTGCACAGACTCAAATATACATATAGGTATGGCTGACAACCCAAATAATTGATCAAATATATTTTGCAATGATTCTGTTACTATTGGGTGTGCTAAATATGGTGTCCACGGTGGCTAAAATGACTTAAAATGCCTATAAACTGGGATTTAATATGTAAAAAATCATAACAATTCTACACTTACTTACACATATAATTATACTTTTTGGATTTTAGCCTGGTGTTGGGTATGGGCATAAGCTTTTCAAAAACCATCGCAAACTAAAAGGCATCGTTTTCAAGATGGAGCTTAAAATGCCTATGGTTTCACTGCAAACCAACCATTTTGTGAGCCAAATTAGTTTGCGTAGGTTTTAAAAACCTTATTCCCATACCTAACACCATGCCAAAATTAAAAAAGCAGTTACCAAGTGCATCATTGTTATGAATTTTTACATATTAAATCCCAGGTTAACATTTTAGCTCTGCACTTGGTAACTGCTTTTTTAATTTTGGCATGGTGTGCAAACAGACCACTAGGGGGTGTACCCAACACGTTTGCACCTTAGAGTATATATGAATAGAGATGGCATCCGAGTTCTCCTTCCATCCACTTGCATTAAGTTGCTCAAAAGCGCATGAGGCGATTTCACTCCTCCTTCCGTGTAGGAACAGAGTGCATTCTGGGATGGATTTTCCCCAAACACATGAACGCGCTGCCGTTGAACGTGCACGAATGCGCACAAACGTGCTGCCGTCGTGAACGTGCACAATGATAGTCGACGGACCAGCGCGTTCATGTTTGGGTCCACACTGCAATACCAAATTCAGCAACTATATGTCCATTTCGCCTCAGGGTTTCCTCTGGGTGCCGTCTCTATTCATGTATACTCTAAGGTTTGCACAGCTTTTTGAAAACCTTATACCCATACCTAACACCATACCTACAAGTCCGCCCCCTGCTATAGGGGGTTTAGCATGGATGAAAATAGATCCCTGAGTCTCTCTCTCTCTCTCTCTCTGTGTGTGTCCTCTCTTTCTCTCACCCTTTCATGCGTTGTGAGCTTGAAGATTGGCTATGTGCGCTACCATTGAAAAAGTGTGTCCGTCAGTTGAGCCTTAGCATCTATATTGGACTACGTTGGTTCCATTTGGAACACATTCAATTTGCTGAAACGTAACGGTTTTTGGACATAAAAAGGTAAATTTTTGCCCGACAGCGACGACAAAATCCGGAATCTCTGTATAGCCTGAAAGGCTGGTGGCTAAACACTGCGAATGCAGAAATCTAATACAGTCGTTGATTATAAACCAAACCACCTTGATTTGATGTAATCACCTGCCATGATCCAATTTATGCAGCACCAATTATATGCCCATAGCCAGGTTGAGACTGAGCACGGGGTGCAATGCAGTGTGCCAAATGATTGCAGCTGCAATAACAGGGATTCAGAGTGAATACCCCAACGTTTACTCTCTCTACAGTATGAAATGAGAATCATGTATTACCTCTAACTCATTCCCTGCATGCGAGGGTCATCTTTCACCTCTTTTTTATGGTTTGCCCAGACGGCCAGAGCGTCTTTCACAGATGTTTTGCTTCACAGATGTCCAGCTTTGAGTGTTTGATTAAACACAAACATTGAAAACGAAGGTGAGGACGTATGATAGATGTGTGATGATAAGAGCGCCCCTCACTTCACATGGGTGAAGTTTTTTATTGATTCAGAATGTTCTTGCTAATATCTAACAGAGTAGTAGGTTCCCCCTTGCTAGGCAACGCATGGCTCGGCATTGTATTTTCCTGTAGCAAGATGGCCGCTGCATAGACTGCTGTAATCTCCGCCATCTTTAGCAGCGTTTTTCTAGGAATTGAGGCTCAGATTGAGGTGATTGAACAGAACGTTGATGTTAGGAGCTCGTAAAAAAATGTGTGGTTACAAGATTAACGCTTCTGATGAAGGTGAAAGTATCGACTGGTAGTAATGGCCTTTACTTCCGGTTCATTGGGGTGAATTTTAGGCGTTTTCAAAATAAAATATGAACAAACAGTAGAGCATTTTCATCTGCAATAATGGAAGAGTAAGTAGTAAGTACAGATAGTAATAGTGCAAGTGTAATACTAGGGCCTAGTATAGTTTCCTGGGAGACTCTAGTCAATGAAGTGTAGGGTTTATGCGGTTTTAACATGAGCCCACTTGGATTTGCATAATCAAATTGTATGACATAGACAGTGGTTTTTGCAAGGAAACACAACACAGAAAAGAGCATAGTTTCTGAGTTGTCTGAAGTCATTTGAAGCGAAGGGGAGTCACTAATGAATATGATGCAGTTCGTTCTACTGCCAATAACCACTCATTTCTTAGGATAACTTAAACAGCTACATTTGTAACAAATGTAAATATTGAAAAACAATAGTCACAGTCACACTAAATGTTTAGTCACACTAAACAGCTAAACTAAACTGGATTAAATTTGCGGCGTGCATTGCTCACAATAGTTTTGGCATCTCCCAGCATCAGTGGTACTGTAGGTCATGTTGTTTTGAATTCATTCATATTGCATATTGCATAATGCCATTTCTTTGCTTTGTTCAGTCAGTTATTCTGTTATACTCCCAACATAAGGTCAAAGATGGCCGTCGTGTCTCTCTTTCCTAATTGGTAGTTTGCACTATTAGTCTGAATCAGAATCACCTTTATTTATTGTAAGGTGAAAAGAAGTGGGTGAAATTATTATATTTTTTATTACATTTTTTCGTGTGCGTTCCGTCATTTGATATAGATGGAGGAAGAGCAAGGAGAAGAACACATACTGTAGGCTGCATAAATACATTATAAAAAAAGTTTTACAACTTTTATACGCACTCCTTCAATTATTTGATCAATCGAAGAAGCACGAGTAGCTAGAATAATAATCAGAAAATACTGGCCCAGTCACAGCCTTTACTACACAACACACGTCTTTCTTTCCTTGGTGCATGTCGGGTAATCCTGGCTGCTCTGTCCCTTCCCTCCCTCCATCCATGGTCCTCCCCACCCTCTCCATCCCCCCCACCGTGGCGGGCGGTCTGGTCCGGCGGACGGACGGACAGTCAACGGCGGCTGGTCCACGTGGACCACCTGGTCGGCGTGCAGCGCCGTGTGTGGGCGTGGCTGGCAGAAGAGGAGTCGCAGCTGCACCAACCCCACTCCGCTGAACGGAGGCACGTCGTGCGAGGGCCAGAGTGTCCAGAAAAGCGCCTGCGTGGCCACCTGTCCAGGTAACCCCCAGACAGGCCGCTTGCTGTGCTGTACTCTGTGGCGCTTCTTGGCTTCTTATCACGTGGCTTCTCCTTTTTTGGGGGCTTTTTGTTTTCTTTTTGCATCCAGAGGTCTTGTGTTCATCTTTTTTCTTTTTCTTTTTTTGCCGTTCGATTTTGCACCGCAACAGCGTTTTGCTTGCGATCAGAGCTCTTGCGTATATTGGGCCGTTCCATGAGTGTGCTGTTTGCCTGCATTCAGCTGGGTGTTGACACATTGTCAGGCACACACAAGCTACAAACTGTTTTGTAGTGCTTTATCAATGTTTTTTCAGGCTGAGAGAGAGATGAAGCAGGGACTCCCCACTCCATACTGTATGAAACTGTGTTCTTTGTCTGTTTACACATGATCTGTTGAATTCATATTTGTTAATGTGACATTTGGCTCTGTACGGCTCTGTACTTGGTCTGCTCCATTTTCTCTCTACACCAAATTTCTTCTTCACATCTGCATGCTCACAGCGCATCGCACAGCGATGTGTGAAGCTTTGGAAGTAGCTATGTAGTAACTCTGAGGACCACATTATAGGCTACTTATAGTAGAGTATTTTTGTATTGTGATATTGCTAGTTTAAAAAAAAGAAAGTCTGAGATCTTCTTCCACCGCTGGCTTTAAAGGGGCATGAAACTAATAGGCTGATTTTGTAGTTTGTTTTCCACTTCAGGTTGAAAACTACAGCAGGGTAAAACATGGCAGGCTGCCATTATACTGACGTTATAGTACGCCGCAATGTAAGCAACACAGCTGCAGCTAATCAAATGAATAATGACTGTGTCTGTCGTGCTTGCACATTGGCATGCCCCTTGGCCCTGGACATACCTATGAAGATATAACACTCATTATTCATTTGTTTGGTGCAGCCGTGTGTTGCTTAGTTTACTAGTCAGACTCAGCCATGTTTGTTTTATCGGCTGTAGATTATTTTTAACCAGAACTGGAACTACCAAATCAACCTGGGGTTTCATCCTGCCCCTTTACAGGCTCTACCAGGGCACTGTGTCAAACCGGCCGGTGTATCTGTTATTGTTCGGCTCTCAAACCATGTAGTAAATACAGGGCAGTAAAAGGTTGAATTATTGTGGCCTGTGCGGCGTGTTTACACGTGAAGAGTTGCAGGATGCTTGCTGCTTCGCCTGCCCACTCCACTCCCCTGTGAGGAGGAGGGCACAGAGCATCCTCCCTCCCCCATCCCCCATCCCCCCCACCCCAATGCTGAACAGCACATATCGATCCCTGGCAGCCTGAGATGGAGGTTCAGGCCGCTTCATTTACAGACCTACATTACCCCTGTGACGGAGAGGGAGAGAGAGGGAGGGAGAGAGGGAGAGAGGGAGGGAGGGAGAGGGAGAAAGAGCGCACGCAATGGGGAGAGAGTGAAAACCAACAAGAAAGAGGGAGAGCACAGCAGCAAAAGGGAGGCATAGATAGTAGAGGTACAGTAGAGAAATGGAAGAGTTAGATGCAGCGTTAAACCAGGCAGGAACGAAGCACAATAACATGAGTAAACTGAGGATCATGGAGGAAAAACAAACAGCCCACAATGTACTGCAGGAGCCAGGAGGCAAAAGGAAAAGGCAGAGCATGTACAGTAGTAGACCAGTGGTTTTCAAGCAGTGAGAGGGTTTCATCCCCAGCTAAATGACAGAGAGTTGGTAACCAAATGGACCCTCATAGATCTTTAACCCTTGAGAGCGTAAAATGAAACCAAAAGGGACCAGTAAGGGCACTTTACAAGAAGAATTAGTCTACACAATATAATAATGTAGAAGAATTGTTATTTTGATGAACGTTTCCCTGTTATCTCTCCTATGGTACCACATCAATACAGCATGGAATTGTGGACAAAATCGTATCCAACGTCAACACAATATTCTACGTTTTGCGTCTGAGAGGCTAAATCTCATCAAACAGAGATCACCGAAGTCTGATGTCAATATCCCTAGAGGGTGCTAAGTCCACGGGTTCATGTACTTTAGATCGCCTCATATAAGAACTGTGTTCATCCCGGCCGTTTCACTCATATGGATATGAAGAATCAACTGACTGAGAGAAAACGTTAATGTTACTGCTGCCGAAGTAGTTACATTTTCTATCAAATTTGACTGACTGACTGATGTAAAGGATACAGAGACACCTCCCCGACAATATCGCCGAAACAGTTTGTTTATTTTTTGGACCATAATTCTTATACGAGACTATTTTAACCCATTTAGGACTGAGGCCGAATGTTGCTATATACCATACTGTAGATATAGCAACAAGAATTCCAAAAGGGGTTCCCGTCCTGACTGGGTTAAGATGACCCAATGTTATTCTCCATAGAGGAAAAACTTCTACGAACCTCTTGTGGAACCAGGGGATGAGCAAATTACGTCAGGACTTAGGCACTCTATAGTGATCTGTGGCTCGATGCTACTCTGTTTGTTAAAAGTGCCCAAAACAAACATCATACGTCCATAGACTTGGATGCTACTCTGTTTGTTAAAAGTGCTCTAAACAAACATTAAAGGTCCATATAGACTTGGCTGCCACACAGTATTTCAAAAGCCAGACGTTGGAGGGGCCCCTAAAAAATAACCTGTGTTCCAATAGATCCACAAGTAGTTATTTAGTCACATGCTCTTGTTAATGGTAAAACCCACCGACAGGCTCAGACCGGCTGTTTGGTTGTTTTTGTGGCTACTTTTGTGTGACTCTGTGGTGTAAAGAAGTGGGACATTCATTTCCAGGGGAAAACTGAAATAAATTAAATCTTGAGAGGTTTCTGCAACGTGTGCCTGGCTGACCACAGGAGAAATAATGTCCCACGCATGTCTCTGTCAGCAGCAGAGAAACCCAATATCACTCTCCCCTGTGCTCCTCTCCGCCTAAAAACAGAGCTTATCTACCTCTGCCAATCTGCGTTTTGTATTACATACGTTCCCCCATGTAAAGACACCACGCCGCACACTCTCACACGTCAGTGTAAGTAACATGAGGGGGGGGGGGGGGGGGGGTTTAGGTAACAGGCCTCTAGGATGATATCTAGGTCCTCCCCTTCCAGGGGTCATTGAGAAGGTTCCAGGGAGTCCCCAGCGAAATGTACAGTTTAACAACTTTAGCCCTAGTATAGGGCCAGGCCGGTTGATTTTCAGGCCCGTTGAGAACTCTACCGCTGGGTACATGTGTTTTGGTCTGGATTTCTCCTTTAAACTATTCAAAAGTAGCCTGATCTAGAAGCTTGTAGATCTGTTGTTTGTGAAATATTTTGGAAAATGTGTGACAACACAACTCTTCCATTATGGGGGTCCCTCGGCAAAATCATTTCCATATGGGGGTCTGCAGCGTAATAAATATCAATTTGGTGGGTGGTGTCCTTGACATGAAAATGTCTGATAAATATTGAGCTAGACAGAGAGTTGAACTAAGTGTTTGTCCATGAACGCTTGACATCGCCCATGGCATCACACCACGTTTGACCTCCATGAAGCTTAAGAAGATTAATATCAGTTCCAGCTTTCTATTGTTAGACACATTCACCCCGCCCTTCACCCTGCTTAACACCCCACCCCTACATCCAGAGAGTGGAGGTGTAAATTCCATCCTAAGGGACACTGTGACAGAGATGACACTGTGCCTTCCTGTGAGACACTGTAGAGTGTAGAGTAGACCAATCACTGTAAACCACTTGTGGTTAGAGTGTCCGCCCTGAAACTGGGTAGTCGGGGTTCGATCCACGGCCGGGTCATACCAAAGACTGTAAAAGTCGGGCCCAATGCCTCCCTGCTTGCCACTCAGCATCAAGGGTTGTATTGGGGGGGGTTAAATCAACTACAAATGACTCCCGAGCGCAGCACGGCTGCAGCTCACCGCTAAATGCGGAGACCAAATTTAGCATATTGCCGTATGTGACAAATAGTAAGACAGTTGCACTAAGTTATTCAAACACCATACACTGCAAACCTGTTTTTACTAGTAAACATTCACAAACTGTAAACTGTATGAAATAAACAAATCAAACGCTGGTGTCTGGTTATGCATCATGTTTGCAGTAACTCAACTACAGTATGTACTAAATTGTGTTGAATTTTGAGAAAATACTGTGTGTCAAGCTATTTACATTGTTCTTGTTTGATTTCATACAGTTGACAGTTTGTGAATTTTTCCAAATAAACCAGATTTGCAGTGATGTTTGAAGTGCAATTGCAAATGAAAATAACAGATCTACAAGCTTACAACGCATCGTGATGTGATATTTTGGGTAGGGATGCACGGAAAGGGAAATTCTTGGCCGAAACCGAATATCGAAAATAGGAAATAGTTGGCAGAAAACCGAATACCCGAATATGAATAATATTATACTAGGGCCTTATACCCGTTCTAATATATGAACAGGAAATGATGTACAGTATGGGTAATGCAATATAATAGATCACATTGATTGGGAGGGAATTGCTAACGGATGATGTTGGGAAGTTGGGTTGAAGTTGGGCACAAAATTAATATTATATAAGATAGATAGATATAGCTTTTTAGACAGCTTTTCTTAAATTTAGAATAGACATCTTTTTTATTTTGTTGTACCATTGCTGTCATGGCCGTACCTTAAAGCTACCTAGCTGATTATGGCAAAATACTTGATTATGGCAAATCCTAACTTATAAATAATCACTATTATGGGTCCATAAAACATTTATTCAGCACTTTTGAATGTATTAATTGCATACAATAATTCCAGACTGACTGCTGAAACATTGTAACAATATATGTGATATTTGGAAATATGTCCAAGCCACAGAACACTGTGACATGTTGGTGATCCAGTCACGTATAACAACCTACGTGGTTGATATGTAATACGTGTTTTGCCACACGCTAGTATGTCGCAGGGACTTACCCCCAATCCAACCCTTTATGCTGAGTGCCAAGCAGGGAGGCACTGGGTCCCATTTTTCTGAGTCTTTGGTACAGTATAACCTGCCCTGGGATCGAAACCCCAACCTCCCAGTCTCAGGATGTAGAATTACAGTAGGCTATATATTTATTTTGGCTCATATAACCTCGGGCAGGGTGTGTGTGTTTGGAGGGGGTGGGGGGGTGGTGGTGTTGGTGGGGGGAGCATAGCAGTAAGTCCCCTCAGGATCAGAGTCCACCCCACCAGGGCCCAGAGGCAGGGATCATGGGGTGTTATTTCTAATCACAGATGCCACCGTGCTGCAGTTGTGTACTTATGGAGACACCCCCCACCCTCATACCTCCAACACCTACACCCCCACCCGCCCTTCCCTGAAGATGAACTGACACTGCTCCCTTCATTTGTCAGCGCGCACAGCAGACACAGCCCAGCGAACACATCTGAAACATGCACACACGCACGCACACACACACACACACACACACACACACACACACACACACACACACACACACACACACACACACACACACACACAGCATTACTATACTTGGGAGGACACTAACGTCCTAAGACAGCGGTTTTATGGATGCCACACTTTTTTTTGTTGCCATTTAAGTACCCTAAAGCTGAAAATAGCCAATCTACAATTTCAGAGTTTAATAAACACTGAGGATTTTACAGTGTACATTGGGGTCCCAGTGATTTAAAAAAATGGGGGGTCCGTGGCCTTAATGCCGAGCTGAGGGTCCTTGAAATTGTAATGGTTGAGATGTGTGCTAATCCACTTGGATACTTGAAGGAGGACTGGAGAGTGTCTTTTCAGGAGAGCCTGCTGCAGATGCGCTGTGTTATTTATTCAGACTCGGCTGACATTTGAATACAGAAGTGATGCGGTGTATTTTTGGGTGCATCCGCCATGCAGCCTTGCTGAAAGTTGTTTAGCGGTACTACTGCAGCTAACTACTGTCTACTGTTGTCTGCTTTCAGGAGCTTTCATTAATTATCCAGCCTGGAATTGTGTCTCGAGTCTTTAGCTCTCTGGCACATTTCATGTCTTGTTTTGAGTACGTTGATCTTAGAAAAATGGGTTATATGAAGCCTTTCTTTTCTCTCCTCTGTTTAGCGGTTCTGCCAGTTCCCTCCATGATGTCTATGTTCCCTGTCACTGCCAACCACCCTGCTGTTGGTATGGGGAGGGTTGTAGACAAGCCCATGTCTCCTTTCTGCGGTGGTAGAAGTACTTTGATTGATTAGTTTTATACTTACTGTAAACCTAGCAATACCACAATATAAGAAATCTCTGTTACAAGTAAAAACTCGGTATTCAGTACTCAAAAGTACTCAAATGTCTCTAAATGTGTCAAACTTTATTTTTCGAAATAGCAGATCTCACAAGCTCACGTTGCATGTAGATCTGCTATTTTCGAGTGTCTAAATCAGACGTTACTAGTAACTATTGTAGTCGAGTAGAAAAGTGCAATATTTACCTCTGAGGAAGCTGCATGAGAAAAAAACGGGGAAAAAAACGAAGTAAGGAAGGAAGTAAGGGTAAGTAAATGTACCTCAAATGTGTACTTTCTTAATGGCTCAATAGAAGAGCAGGGAGACCAAATACGTAGGTGTCGCTTGTGCAGCGCAAGAGATCCCCCCCTGCTGACATCCTACCCACACAGGCTCAACCAATTGTATTGCGTTTGGATGGCTCGGCCAAGCCCGGAGGCACAGCAGAGGATTCGAACCCCCACAGCTGTGGGCAGATGAAATATCTTTTGAATTGCAGAACTGCTGAATTAGTTTAATTTGGCTTCCAGGCCCGCTTCTGCTTTGTTTAAAAATTGTCAATAGCCTCTTGGATTTGCCGTGCTCAGCCTTTGGGGGATAAAAAGACGCTGTCAAAAGAATGAATGTACAGTGGAAACAAATCAATTCAAATTTGAAACCAAACAAACGTGGCAACGGCTATAATTTATCTCTCCATTGCTTAGCTCTCTCTCTCTCTCTCTCTCTCTCTCTCTCTCTCCTTACAGCACACATATATATTTCATTTATGAAGGCCCTCGGCCATATATCATTTCATTGAGTAGAACAGGCATACTTTTGATAGTGTCCCATCGGCGCAGCAGCATGACGAAGGACCGAAGTGTGTCTGTCATTCGACAGCAGACTGACAGCCGTCACAACGCGTTTAGACACAGGTCTGTTCTCATGTCTGCCTCACAATGGTTCTCTTGTCTCCAAAATGTGAGCCTCCCAACCTCTCTCTCGTCTGTAAAGTGTGGACACGGAGAACGCTGCTGGCTGGTTTGGGTATTTTTTGCCTAAGTCTCTGGAGTTTTTGTTTAATGAGAGAGCTGGCAGAGAGCGTTGAGGATCAGATGGGCCCCATGCTGTGAAGGAGTGTGGAGGTGGAGAATGGCTGAGGCTAAAGCCTTAGGCTTTGTACGCACACACACACACACACACACACACACACACACACACACACACACACACACACACACACACACACCCACCAACCCTACTAGATTCTCTCTCAGCCCCCTCTCTCTCCCGTCTTTCCATCTTCTTGCCATGAATCTCTCTCTATCTTTTTTGTGCCCTCTTTCCTTCTACACTCTACAGTATGGCTCCCAGCCTTTCAAAGCCCCCTCCCCCCTTTCATTGACTACCACCAGTGCCATTGACTTGCGGTCAGGGCCAGTAGAGACAGTCATGACAAAGAGTCACCCGAGGCCAAGCCTCGGGTCACGGCAACACTTCCTACAGAGAGGGACGGGGACAAAATGCCTATGTACTCGGGAGCCATTAGAGTTTTTTTCCAGCCTCCAGCAGCGTCGGGGCTCCAGGGAAGGCACTGTCGTTTTGGTCCCAAACGAAATATCGTCGCTGTCGGCTTTTTTCCAGTGTGGGTTATACTAATATTGTACTGGCTGTGCGTCGCGGACCCAACTTGGTATTCGCTGGTCTTTCATGCTCTCCCTGGAGGATGAACCCTGTTGATTTTGGCCTTTGCTCTAGCGCCAGCCTCAGGCCAAAATGTCAACTGTGCATGCAGTGCGCACACAAGATGTCTCAAAAACATGCTAAACATAAACAAGCCTGCTTCGCTTCAGTGATTATTATACTATACTATACTGTATATTATTATTATTATTATTACTAGACCAGTGACCGGCTGTATAGAGCACCGAAACGATGGAAGTTGAAGATCCATGCCCCACCCAGCTAGGCAATACCCGTGTCAACCCATCTGTCTATGTCCCTTTTATGCCCATATATGGAGATTTCTGGATCTGTCGGTGTCCCTTAATTCCTATATGGAGTTCTGTGTCAGGCATGCCCAAATATGGAGTGTTGTGATGTCAGAACAGGCCAGACTTTTGTGGCTTCTGGACAACCGTGGGACTCGACACCGAGCACTGCACTCCCTGTCGTCGTGTGGAACGTGTGTGGCGTGAAGTCGGTGGGGCGAATGGTTCTCGAGTTACGTGGATTACAGCCATACACACGTACGTACAGTCGTACAGACAGACGGTGCATTTATAGATAGATTTAGCTCAGGTGGGGGTCAGGGGCTCTAAGGATTGCAGAGTCCGCTGGTTTAAACTGCTTTGATGTGGTTGTGGTCAGGGTGTAAAGAGCATAGACTCGGGAGGTTTAGAAAAACAACAAATAAAATGCAATCGAGAGATCGCAAACAAACCCGAAGATATGCATAACTTATGTGACATACTGTATTGTGTACCCATGCCTCAGGCTTGCTAGCGGAGCTGGGAGACTTGATCCACTAAAGAGAAAATAAACAGCAAACTGCAAACATGTACATTTTAAAAGGCACTGCAGTCACATGTCTTCTATACGAGCGTGCGTGCAACGGTGAATATTGATACAAAGGCTGTGTACTGTACCCTCCATGTTCTTCTGGAGAATAAATAAATTACAGGCATGAATGAATGTGACAGAAAGACAATTCAAATTACCAAGGAGACACATAAGCACAGCAGGTGAAAACCTTTAACCAGAGCAGCATGAATCCTTTGTTTGTTTGTTGCTTTCTTTCAAATTATTTTGGCCGTCCTTCCTTCCCGCTCTCCCTAATAACCCACATGTTGTTAATCCTCTCTTCGAGACCTGCAGGGCTGAATGAATAGGATCATTGCTTTCCGTCCGTCAGGTTGTCTCCGGGTTCAACTGTGATGCTGAACACAGGAGCATCGGACATGCATGTTCCATTATTAGATTACATTTGGTCAAAGTAGGCCCACATAATGAGATGTGATGATGAAAGGAAGGAGGTTGCATCACCCTGTGGAGATGATGTCACTCCCTCAATGGGGCTTGTTCTGAGGCTTTCTTGTCCACCAGGCTTTGAACATTGGGATTAGGACCTGTTACTGCAAACGCACGCACGCACACACACACACAAACATACACACGCGCGCACACACAGTCACAGTTTTGAGTGGTGCAACCACACCAAGGAACAGCAATGTCCGTGTTCACCCATGTGTTAATGAGCACGAGTATGACTACTGGTAACAGTAGGGTCGCTGTTGTGCCAGAGAGAGAGAGTGCTGCACTGTTGCCTGCTAATGAGAGAGAGAGAGAGAGGACTGTGATTTTATTCCTAAATTCTTTAGGCATTTTTCATCCTAACTCTGAAGCAGAAAATAGCCGATCTACAAGCTCACGCGATGCGTTACAGACAGCGCAACGTGTTGCGAGCTTGTCAATCTATTTTCTAAGTCTAAATCAGGCTTAACTCTTACCCCAGTCCCTAAACCGAATTGTAAGTCTATATCTCAAAGATTTGTTTTTTAACCAGCAATTATTTTTATATTGTTAGGTCCAGGAAAATCAGGTCCACACAATGTCTATTTCCACAAATTCTACTATACTTGTGGGGACATTTGGCCCTCACATCTATACAGTAGCAATAGAATACACGCACACAGACACACACACACACACAACTTGCGCGCACGTGCGTGGTGCATCGGGGGTTGACTGGACAGCGGTGGGTGAAGGGGCCAGCCTGCAGATCTCAGAGGTAATTGTGTCCCTGCTGAAGGACATGGCAACCACAGGTGTCACACAATCTCGGCCTGCACCTGTGGCCGACCGCGGTGCGTGTGAGCGACAGAGCATCAAGCCCAACCGGGCCCCCTGCCGGCCGCTAAAGAGCTCCTGGGCGCCCTTTGCTTTACTCTCTGTGACAGCATGTCCAAATGGGACGCCTGCCACTGGGCTATTGTCTGACTGTCCCTCTGTGTGTGTGTGTGTGTGTGTGTGTGTGTGTGTGTGTGTGTGTGTGTGTGTGTGTGTGTGTGTGTGTGTGTGTGTGTGTGTGTGTGTGTGTGTGTGTGTGTGTGTGTGTGTGTGGTGTGTGTGTGTGTGTGTGTGTGTGTGTGTGTGTGTGTGTGTGTGTGTGTGAGTACTTTTTCGAGTACCTTTTTGAGAAATGAACATTGTGAGGACTAAGCCTGCAAGATTTATCAAAAATGTACCTTCATCGAGGTATCATCATGCGAGGTGTACATATCGCGACTTCGCGAGAGACAGCATTTTATTGAGGTAAATAAATGGCATATTATTATGTTTATTTGCCGATGGAGCAATCCTATCGGCAAAGCACCGTGAACTTGAGCACAGCTGCTCCTCCCCGCCGCTCTCAACTGAAGTTTTTCTGTTTCTTTATGTCAAGTACTTCCCAGTAGCCCCTCATGAAACTACTTCTCCCCACATCCAAAAGGACAATTGTACTTTCCACCCTGAATGGCAGCAGGCCTAATATGTTTTATTGCATTCAGGCTATGTATAACTGAAAGTCAAAGTTCAGAAGCATTATATTGCCTTTTGTTAGGCTAGATATTGTTTTGTCTTTGGTTTGCTAAACATAACCTGAAGCAAAAAGACATTAAAACTATATACTGCAATCGTCATTTTGAGATTGAATTTGAGTCAATATTCAGCTAAAGGTTTGACATTTATAGATTGAGGTTGAGGGGTCAGGGTTACAGTTTTCCCTATGTTATACTTAGTTGTGCAGCAATGCCACGCACCGGAGAATTGCTGAACTATTCTAGAGTACAACGAGTCGCTGTGAGCTTTTCGATTGATTATTTTTCAGCTAATTTCCGATGCTGTCCTAAAATGGCCTCACAAGTATAGTGACGTGTGTGTGTGTGTGTGTGTGTGTGTGTGTGTGTGTGTGTGTGTGTGTGTGTGTGTGTGTGTGTGTGTGTGTGTGTGTGTGTGTGTGTGTGTGTGTGTGTGTGTGTGTGTGTGTGTGTGTGTGTGTGCGTGTGCGTGTGCGTGACCCAGAAGCCGCTGTGCAGGGTGATTGAAAAGCAGCTGTGCGGCCACTGGGCTGTGCACTCCGTCTCTGGGGTTCCATTAAAGAAAGCACACTTTCTTTTCCCTTCTTTTAGCTTATTCGTCGCGTCCAAATTTTTGGTGTCATTGAAGGTTTTTGTTACGTGACAAAAGGAATCGGATGTTTCACATTTTACAGGTGTAAATCAGTGAAATTCGTTTACCGGTAGTTATTTTTTCCATGAAAGAAAAGACAAGCGGGGCGAGGGGACAGAGAGATGGAAAAAAAGATAAATAACGTGTGTGTGTGTGTGTGTGTGTGTGTGTGTGTGTGTGTGTGTGTGTGTGTGTGTGTGTGTGTGTGTGTACGCGCATATATATTCATGCACATACTGTAGGATAGCGTAATAATTCTATTTAAAGGAACTTTATTGGCATGAGAAAACATATGCTTACATCATTGTAAGTAATGTATGTTGAAGGGAATACAGCAATGTGTAAACAGATATGTTACACATTGCAACTTGGAAAGACTGCCTTAAAAAAACACATACATGTTCATTTGCTGGCTGAAATAGTTATACAGATATAAATGTATTTACATAAGTATGTACACTAGGCAAGAGTAGATTGGTGTAAAGATTTTGTTGGAACAAATAACGGCAATCTTTTCCGTGATTTTGCAGTCTCTTGGTACAAAATGTCATGGGACAAATGGCAGCAGTTTTCCATTAAAACATTTAATAAGCAGCAGGTACAGTACTACAGTAATGTGCATGAGACTGTAAGCTTGAGGTGCAGAAAGAGTGGCAACGCATGGTTAGGTCCACAGAGCAGCCGGCATGTACATGGGGCTGTATAGTGCAAAAAGGAGCGAGGGGTTTGGGGATCTCAGCCGTGAAGAAAGAACATAAATAAAAGACCATTTCACGGGCTGACTCAATTTATTCTGTTCATTTGATCTTCCATTCAGCGCGTTGTTTCTCGCCGTCATGGAAATGGTGCAAAGGGCTCCTTGGGGTGTTCACATGGAGATTGACCATCAACTGCTGTTTATCGCTGCCGTCGGGCAGAAACCTCTTATCGTCATGTTTTTTGTCAATTTAACCCATTCTGAACGGGAACCCATTTTGGTGTTCAGCATCATGTTATGCTTTAGCTATTGAAAAATAGCAGATCTACAAGCTCATAGCGCGCCACCGAGTGGCGCGCTACGAGCTTGTAGGTCTGCTATTTTTGAAAAATCGAAGAACGACTGACATCTTTAGAATCTGATCTCAGGTCAGAATGGGTTAATCAGACCAGTGTGTGTCCAGTGGAAACCTCGTATGAATCTGATCTCAGGTCAGAATGGGTTAACGCATGCCGCGTCACACAAAAGCATCAAAAGTAGCTGACCTGCAGCTGCATTTCGAGCTTGTTCCGTTCCGTTACTTTTGCCATTTTTCCTCGTTTTAAATTTGAATCCTGAAAAATGACTGTTTTGGACATATGAGGTTTCCACCCGCCAGAGACAATATGCATCTACAGTTTCTCTTGATTTAGCTCTGCCTGGGGACAGGGCAGCAGGGGATAGGGGGGAGTGGTGGAAAATAACTAACTACATTTACTCAAGTGCTGTACTCAAGTACAATTTTGAGGTACTTTTACTTAATTGAGTGATGCAATGTTTCTATATTTTATGCTTCTACTCCGAGTTACTTAGGCAGATTCAGATTATTATAACAAAACATACATAAACAAATTAAGCCCTACTGTATATACAGTATGTTATACTTGGGCTATTTTCAAAAGGTTGAAAGCTGTTAGTACTTTGGTGCCGTAGGTATATTTCCATCCTTTTGTGCTTTTATACTCGAGTACACTTTTGAATACAGGACTTGTACTTTTAATAGAGTATTTCTGCATTGTGTGATTACTATTTCACATGTGTTGTAACCCCTCCATGCATGATGCATCACCAGCAACCTGCTCCCTCCACCATCTCTGTGTTTGAACATAATCATGTCATTTGGATGGTCTTCCTCTGTGGTGAAAGAGTATGTGAAGATTCGTTTCCTTGCGTTTTGTTTTTCACAGGGGTGGGTTGTGGGTAATCTGCAGGATATTCTGTTGTTAGACAGATGATAGGTTCTTAGTTTACTTATGATCCTATAGATGACTGTTTCTATGCATTTGATTTGATTACTTGTGAAGTCCCTCTGGACTAAGAGCATCTGTTAAATGCCTAAATTGTAATTGTAATTAAGTTGGTGGGTTGTGGACAGTTGAGAAACCTGCCTACCACTGACACCATTAGATGTAGATTCCAAGCTAATGGAAATTACATCCTTTCTCTTCCTGGAAAGTTAGCACGCTGAAATATCAAGCCATTGTTCTTGCGTTAATAAATATTAAAATAATAATAAATAATAAAAATTACCAAATCAGGACAGGTGTTCTGAACTGTCCACATCCCTCCTCTGAGACGCAGCAGAGTGAGTTTGGTGCCATCTCACAATGAGCATTAGTGAGGACCCATTACACCAAGATGAGGTTGAGAAGAATAGGCGTTCCTTTAATTGCAAAAATCTGACAACTTCGACCGCCAGCACTCAGCTGAGACCATGCCGATGCAGACATTGGTGAATTAATATGCAGAACTGGATAGGAGACCACACACACGCACACACACACACACACACACACACACACACACACACACACACACACACACACACACACACACACTCGAACGCACACACGAACGCACACACACAAACGCACACAAACGCACAACACACAGTCATTGCCCACTTGAGTGTCGCAGGGGTAATGTCCCCATTAGGAAGCCTGCATGTCCGAGGGCTGCGCTACGAAAGCAAATAACATCATTACTGTGTGCCATTATGCGGTAATAAGGAATCCCACCTGGCCTTCTAACTTATGTTTTATTAACCAAAGACTGCGAGCGGCCGCGGGGTCACACAGACACGCTGGGGGGGTCACTTAGGCCGTGGCCCCTATACCGTGTAGATTGGCCCCCGTATACCGTATAGGCTGCCGCCATTAATGAGCTCCCAATCTCCATGAGTCACGATGGGACCCCATCAGGTGGGGAGCTATCACAGCACAGGGGTGTGTGTGTGTGCGTGCGTGCGTCTCTGCATTTTTGTCTGTGCCTCCATGTCCATAGGGCAGCTCTGTGGTGATTCTCTCCTGGTCTCCCTTTCGGCTCCATTCGGGGAGAGAGAGAGAGAGAGAGAGAGAGAGAGAGAGAGAGAGAAGGAATGGCCGTTTTCTCCCATGAGAGCTCATTACTAGTTCTTCCCCCATTAGCCGTGCGCTAACCTTCCCCAGACCCTGCACAGTGTCACTCTCAATATCACTCCTGGACACCAGCACCCCGGGGCCCCCTGCCACCGCCAAATTACCCTGCATGCACCCAGCCCCGCCAAAATGGCCCTCTCTCTCTCTCTCTGTGTGTGTGTGTGTGGGGGGTAAAGTGGCTGCTATATCTTCCAGCAGGGCTGAACCTCAATGCCATCATTTCCAGCCCCATTCCCGTGGGTTTGATTGGCTCTGCTGTGCTGTGATGGCGGAGAGTTGTCACAGTGATGGGAGACGTTCTGGGGGAACGGGCTGCAGGGGTTTGATGCAATGTTTTGTCTGTTTGTTTTTGTTTTTTTGTTAAAGTGAAATACTCTGTTCCTACTAGTAAAAGGCCTGTGCTCAAACGTATTGGCATGGCGAGCACATTCTTCCAAATTGGGGTTAAAAAACAACAGATCTACTGTATAAGCTCACAACACAGCTCACTATTGTACTGCAGTATAAAGTATCGAGAAATGGACAAAGTAAAATCCCGTCAGAATTGTACTCGAGTATACAGTACCTGAGTAAATGTGCTTTCCAGCAGGTTGTGTGGCCCACGCCTGACCTGCAGGCTGCTATTCTGATGCACGGCGTGCTGCAGCACAGACCGCCTTGTTAACCACACCATAACATGGCAGGGCAGACATTCTGCCCACTCCAATGTACAATGTTCAGGAAAATATATGATTAGTGTGTGTGTGTGTGTGTGTGTGTGTGTGTGTGTGTGTGTGTGTGTGTGTGTGTGTGCGCGCGTGCGTAATACAACAGGGATCCAATTTCCCTGGGGTCTTGAGTGTTTCTCCCCCGTGCAGAATTAGTTTGTCAACAGCTGGGCCTGCCAGGCAATGCGCGCACACACACACACACACACACACACACACACACACACACACACACACACACACAGAGAGAGAGCAGAGTTCACGTTCAGCTGATTTTCATGCTGCAAGGAAAACAAACAGGGCAGAACTAGAAACAAACCTTCATTTTAACACACTTTGGTTTTCCCCTCGTCTGGTGCGTGCGTGCGTGCGTGTGACTGTGTACAAATGCATTTGCATGTTGTTCTTTCCGTGCTGCAGGTTTTGGTAGAGGTAGAGGATGGATTTGCACATTGTGGGTAAAGAGCTACAGATGATACTCTCCCCTGTCATGGAAATCCACCGCTGTGTTCATCTTTCAGCATCATTCACTAACTGCATGGTCACTGTTTATGTTTTTTGACTTTTTAGACGGAGCTCTTTGCTCGTCGTCGCTGTGGGGCAGAAACCTTGTATTTCTATGTTTTTAGTAGCAAAGATAGCCGATCTGCAAGCTCACAATGCGTCATGAAGCGACCCGTTGTGAGTTTATTAGATCTTGCTATTTTCACTATTTCAGAAAAAGTCTGAAAAAGTGTTTTGCCTAAAGAATAACATGCTCACGTTGAAAGTTTTTGTCTGTGTGCTTACCCTTGTTGTGTGTGTGTGTGTGTGTGTGTGTGTGTGTGTGTGTGTGTGTGTGTGTGTGTGTGTGTGTGTGTGTGTGTGTGTGTGTGTGTGTGTGTGTGTGTGTGTGTGTGCGTATATGTGTCTATATGTGCGTGTGCATGTGTTTCCAGTAGACGGAGGGTGGAGCGAGTGGAGTAAGTGGTCGGCGTGTGGAGCAGACTGCTCCATGTGGCGGAGCAGAGAGTGCACCCAGCCGTCGCCTGGCACCGGGGGCAAAGACTGCCAGGGCCTGGACCTCCAGTCACTCAACTGTACCAGTGAACAGTGTCCTCAGAGTGAGTACACATTTTCACTGAAACCCTCTAGGGTCGGGAACCCATTTGTGGGTTGCGGACACTTTCCCTCCCATTCACGAGTTTCACGAGTTACGTTTCCGTTGTTTAACACTTAGCCCGCTAGCATTTATTGAAAAGTTTGGATCTAATTCGCACCAGCATTTTTCCCAGTTGAGCTCTTATTCTCAGACTACCGGAAGTGAACATTTATTTTTTTTCAAAACCTCTCTAAAAATGTAAAACAAATTCAATGATTTTTGAATAAAATGTTTCGATAAATAAAACAAATCTAAGAAATGCCATAAATGACTAGTGGACTCAAGTGGAGTAGTGAAAATAGCCAATCTACAAGCTCACAACGTGGCGGGAAGCGATGCGTTGGGGCCGCCAAGTTATTGTTTGATATATTTATAAATATATTTATATATCTGAAAATATCCCATTGATTTTTCTTTTAGTTGGTATGGAAGCTGAAGCCTTCTCTGTACCTGTCTACCCTCTTTCTAAATTGCTGGTTGATGGCTTTGAACTTTTCAAAGCAACCACAGACAAATAGTCCGGCAGTCGAGGTGGACGGGTGGAAATTTGGTATAGTCTTTTTTATTGGCCTAAAATATTGTCATACATACATTCATGAATCCACTTGCTGACGGGCTGAAAGTATTGGGCAATTATTTTATAGGGGTTTCTTGTGACCCTACCATTAACATCCTATGGCAGGCAAACATGGCAAAAATGTCAAACTAGAGGGTTTTCATGATTCTGAATCCATTCCAAGCATTAGTTTTGCACAAAATACTATATACTAAACAACAGAAGCCTGTCGGCTGCCGGACTAAAACATATGATTTAAAAGAATTACATAAATCACATCACATGAATTGCACTTTGATTGCTTTGATCTTTCCATTGGTACAAATTAACTGGCAGTGCACTCAACCACCGTGCAAACCTGCCAGTGCAAGAGACTGTACTTTTTATTTTATTAATTATTTTAGTATTTTATTTTATTTCTCTTTTGGAGGGGGTGTTACAAACCGCCTCTGCCTAGAAGCAGCCCTGCACATCTATTCTCTAAACCTGCATGGGCAGAGCTCACTGCTATTTTCAGTGACCATGCCTGCGTCATTCCTATATCTGGAATAATTAGTTTCTGAGATGAACAAACTTGACAATTCTATGCAAGACCACATACTGTACCATCCAGCTGCATAACAGAATAGAAGGCTGGACTTGAGTTAGAACTGTACCACTTTTTTTATGTCTGCACCAAATATCGTTGCCAAAAATAGCCAGTCTACAAACTCCCAGTCTGCTGCCACTCTTTTCAAACACAATTAAATCCATTTCTGTTTGCTGCTGCATTTGATTGATACACTTTTCTTGCTTAATGTCGTTCATGGTGCACTTGACCGTTTAACGTTATGACCCAGAAGTTCTCTTATACGTCTTACCAGTGGTTCCCACAAAGTCTCATGGGAAGTTTCCGCCCTTCTGTTCTCAGGTTATTTTGTTCACAGACAGACAGACAGACACACATTGGTGGAAAGTAACTAAGTACATTAGTTAAGTACTGTACTTGTACAATTTTGATGTATTTGCACTTTACTTGAGTATGTCACATTTTCAGTACATTATTTTCAGTACATAAATGCACCATTTACCATTTACAATAGCCTGCATACAACAGCAGGGTCATGAAGTACAAACCAATACAACATATTACACCGCTAGCATGTCATTTCACCACTCCTGTACTTTGTCACAGCATGCCGTCACTGGAACTTGTTTTTGTGTGCTATTGCTCTATTCATGTAACAGCTCTGTTGGGGCAGATTCCAAAATAGTCGTAGACATTTTTTGGTTTCTTCGCGTCAACGTTTTGCGGGCGTCGATACGAATGGGCTTTTGTGTACAAAAGCACATATATATAGATTCCTAGCGCGGCGGGGGAGTCGGTCTCATCTTTTATCCTCCTGCGACCTTATCGATTAGTAACTTTCATAAGGGATGGTGTCCGCCTTCACAAGGGAGTGGTATTGATCAAAGAGTCCTCTATTCAGCCCTTCCTCAACCCTCATAGTAGACTATATGTGGCCTTGTATACAGGATTTGTTTGAATTAGACCAGGTCTCATAGTAGATTACTGTATGCGGCCATATATACATAGGATAAATTATGTTTTAATTATCCCAGGTCTCAGGCATGTCTGGAAGCTGTATTGTCTTCTCACCTGCAGTGCCGTTGTCACTCCTCTCTGACAAATACAACACCGTCTTTGTGCTGATAAAAGCACAATCAGAGTGTACTGTGTAGAATAATCATCACACTGTGTACTGTGTACTTTTGTGCGTGTTTGGGACTGTGTGTGTGTGTGTGTGTGTGTGTGTGTGTGTGTGTGTGCGCGCGCGTGTGTGTGTGTGTGTGTGTGTGTGTGTGTGTGTGTGTGTGCGTGCGTGCGTGCATGAGCGAGCACAGATTTACGTTTGTGGCCAGTAGGCATAGGCGAACTAGGCGGTCGCCTAGGGCCTCAACCACTGAGGGGGCCTCGTCACAGGGAGAAGATTTTATCCCCTATCCCATGTATCCCCTATCCCTTACATGGGCTACTGGCCACATGTGGCCCCCACCTAGCTTCTTAATTTTGATCTCAAAGTGCACCAGATTGAAGCATTTTCATGGCAAATTTACATTTTTTTCTGGACCCCCCCCCCCGGCGTGGCAAAGCAGGAGGGGGGGCCCTCAGATAAATATGTTGCTTGGGGCCTCAAAAGGCCTAGAACCGGCACTGCCTAACAGTGCCACCAAGTTGCGTTCCGACGCAAATTGATCCCTCGCAAGACATGCGTCAACCACGTTTTAACCCCGTAAAGCTTCTCAACCACTCGGCTGCCGGGCCCCCCCGATGGTAGCCACATGGCCAGGATTATAAATGGCGTCCCTCTCCTCCCAGCCTTCAGCCCCAGTATAAAGAGTCACCGCAGGTTCTCTCAGCGCCCAGATGGACATGAAAGAAACGGTTCCGTTTGTTGCTTTGTTCCCCACAGATATCAAAGAAGGGATTAAGCTCTATTTGAATAATGTCGCTGTGGGGTATGTCCAACAAAACAACGTCACTTTTCAGGAAATGGGTGGAAACAAATAAGTTCTTGTTGATGCTTTTCATTGGTTAAATGTTTATTTTAAAAGTGCACAAACTTGAGTAATTTAAAATGCAAACAGAAAAAGTTGAAATATGTAGATACGAGGATCTGTCTGACAAGAACAACATTAATGAAGCGATGGTGCTCGATGTGGATATCATTGCTGTCGGGCAGCAACCTTGTATCTCCATAGTGAATGAATCATTTTGTAAATAAACGCCTTCATACAAGTGTGTCACACAAAAGTAGTGAAAAAAGTCAACTTGTAGATCGGCCATTTTCACTGCTTATTTTTTAAGTAATAATAATAATACATATAGGAACGGTTTTGTAAAGACTTGTTTTGGCTTTTCTGCCTTTATTGATAGTTTCAAGTGAAGACGGACAGGAAGGGGGGGGGGGGGGGGGGGGAGACATGCAGCAAAGGTCGTCATGAATGGGACATGTACAATATGAAGTATCCCAGCCAGGGCCACATCATTTCACATGTACAATATGAAGTATCCCAGCCAGGGCCACATCATTTCACATGTACAATATGAAGTATCCCAGCCAGGGCCACATCATTTCACATGTACAATATGAAGTATCCCAGCCAGGGCCACATCATTTCACATGTACAATATGAAGTATCCCAGCCAGGGCCACATCATTTCACATGTACAATATGAAGTATCCCAGCCAGGGCCACATCATTTCACATGTACAATATGAAGTATCCCAGCCAGGGCCACATCATTTCACATGTACAATATGAAGTATCCCAGCCAGGGCCACATCATTTCACATGTACAATATGAAGTATCCCAGCCAGGGCCACATCATTTCACATGTACAATATGAAGTATCCCAGCCAGGGCCACTTCATTTCACATGTACAATATGAAGTATCCCAGCCAGGGCCACATCATTTCACATGTACAATATGAAGTATCACAGCCAGGGCCACATCATTTCACATGTACAATATGAAGTATCACAGCCAGGGCCACATCATTTCACATGTACAATATGAAGTATCACAGCCAGGGCCACATCATTTCACAGAGACCTTGTTATTAATGTTATTAACAGTGTGCAGACAGCGCCGATCTGTGAGGCAATTCCGCAAACACAGGGTTAAACGCGAGGCTGCGCTCGTCACAGGCCACTGGGTTAATAAAATAAATGATGATTCATACACACGATTAATACCGTCGGATAGATGCGTGTGTGCAGACTTGGTGTGTGTGTGTGTGTGTGTGTGTGTGTGTGTGTGTGTGTGTGTGCACGTGCATGGTGAGAGACCTCTAGTCACGAAGGACGTGGATATAAACAGGCTTCTACTGCATGTAGTGGATCCGATGCCATGCATGGTTTCACTGCACAAAGATGTTTGTGCATGTGCGTGCGTGTAACAAGTTACAAGTAAAATCATTATTTCTCCCAACCTTCGTCACACATGCACGTGCCGTGCACACACACACACACACACACACACACACATGCACGTGCACACACACACACACACACACACACACACACACACACACACACACACACACACACACTCCCAAGTAAACACTGACGGTGCACTGGCAGAGTGCTGGCTAGTGAAGAATGGTCGGTCCCAATCTGTTCTGTGCAGATGCAGATGTGTCTCCATTCCTAGGACAATGGCCGTGTGAAGTCATGTAATAAGCAGAGCAGGCTTCTGGCTCGTCATGCTCACTGTCAGCTGGAAACCTTGTATGTATGTCCAAAACTATATTTTTATTTATTTTATTTTTGATGTTTTACGTTAACCCTGGGAAAGCATCCGCGTCGTTTTAGATTTTATCCTTGGCTATTCAAAAAAGAGCAGATCTGCAAGCTCACAGTGCGACAGCAACATTTTTGAAACCATGCAAGGCACCGACCTGCACATCAGGAGCCATTAGGGGTTCAGAGTCTTCAGAGACACTCCGGGGGACTGAACTGGGGACATCGTGGTTCCCATTCTGCTGCTGTACCGGCCTCTCTACCCTATAGAGCCACTGCCGCCCCCTTTTAACACAAGTCTTCTATTCTGGAGGTCACTGCCACAAAACATTTTCAGATGGGGGTCCGTGGCCAAATATATATCAATTAGGGGGTCCACGACACGAAAACGTTTGAGAACTACTGATTTAGAAGGCATTTGTAGAATCGGCCTGAGCCAGGGCTTAATGGGTTAAAAGCATTTAGAAATTGTGAAAATAGCCATCACGCTTGGCTATTTTCACCTTGTTTCTCTTGTGTGATGGAGTAGGCCTGTAGGGCATTCATTTCATGGGGTGGGGGGGGGGGCGACTATAAAAAGAAGACATATGGAGATACTAGGTTTCTGCGGCGTCAGCAATAACCACACGCTTCATCCATGTCTGCAGGCGATTAGCAGCCGTACAGCACTCATTCTCTCCCAACGGGATTCAGCAATATAATCACTGCAGTTTGAGCCTTAGCTGTTCTGTCGTCCATCCGTCACACTGTGTCTGCACACGGCTGCGTTTTTCGGATTTTTTGCTGCGTTTTTCTGACGTATTTCAGAAAAAAACGCATCCAGTCTGTCACACACACACACACACACACACACACACACACACACACACACACACACACACACACACACACACACACACACACACACTGTTCTTTACTATACTTGTGTGAGGACATCAACATTTTAGGACGCCATCGAAAACATGCTGAAAAATATATGTTTTGTTTATAAATATTATGTTTTCCGGTGCACAATAACACCGACAGATAATATCAAGAATAGCAAAAGTAGCAGATCTACAAGCTCCAAACGCTCAAAAAATGCTACTTTTGATGCTTCTGTGTGGCGCTGCAGTAAGTCAAGTAGTGCCGCAAATATCAGTTCTGCTCAGAACGAACCCATTGAACGCTTAACCCATTCTGACCTGAGATCAGATTCATACGAGGTTTCCACTGGACACACACTGGTCTGATTAACCCATTCTGACCTGAGATCAGATTCTAAAAAATGTCAGTCGTTCTTCGATTTTTCAAAAATAGCAGACCTACAAGCTCGTATCGCGCCACTCGGTGGCGCGATATGAGCTTGTAGATCTGCTATTTTTCAATAGCTAAAGCATAACATGATGCTAACACCAAAATGGGTGCCCGGTCAGAATGGGTTAAACGATCATTTTTTTAAGCGTCTGATGCCTACGAGATAAAGCAAGCCAAAAAACTCTGCAGGGGAAAAACAAAATAATACGTCTGGCACGTTGCCAGCGTTAGAGGCCACGGAGAGAATGTCAGCAGGAATCATGTTGTGCGTTGTGCGTTGTCCACACCACATTAGGACAACAACACCACAACCATTATTTGGCTTAATTTGTGTAATGAAGTTAATGAACTCCATTTGCAATGGCATCCCATTTGGGGGGGGGGGGATTATTATAGATATGATTGCGTACTACTGCGTTTAAAAGCCCCAAGAGTGTTAATCTCTCATCGCTCTGGTTTTCATATTTTCTGCAAATGGGGACTAATTCAACGGATGATAATGCCCCGTGGGAGGCTTGTGTTTGTCAGCAGCGACGAGGGAGGTTATATCAGTGGTGGTAGAAAAGATGTGTCACTGGTAGGTAGGTGGGTTTCTGAAGTGTCGAGTAGGGAAACAAGGTACCATGAGCATTTCTGACGAGAAATATTATACCGTAGGTTGAGAATGAGTCATCCTTTAACCACTAGTCTCTTAGAAGTAAAAGCAACAACAAGGGTGCAAGTGCACTTTGGGCAGCTTTGACAATGGAGAGGGCACTATATTTCCACACTCCAGAGGGCCACATTGCATATTTATGTAATCTAGTAGGAGAGTGGCGACACTAGCGTTGACTCCCATTGTAACAATGGAATGCGGAAGAACGGTTTGCGGAGCGGTCTTGATATCGGAAGGTCGCTAGTTCGTATCCCCGGACCGGCACGTTAAAAAATGGAAGGCATTGAACCCCTACCATGAAATGTTCTATGAGCAGGGCCTGGCTGTAAACAAGTTCTTGAGCTTAGTCCAGTTACCCTGGGTAAACATAGTACCTTTCCTTTCCTTTTCTCATTCTATCTCAATTTACAATTTACAATTTAGGCATTTAGCAGACGCTCTTAATCCAGAGCGACTTACATTAAGCAAGAACAAAAGCATGGGAATACATCACATAAAAACATTCATCATGAAACATGTGTAAGCTAAGAAAGTAACAGTGGAATATCTATATAATGAAATTTATACGTATAAACTTTACATATATACTACTATGCTATACATATGTACTATGGCGTGCTATGACTATATACAATGCAATTCTAGTGCTGTCTACATAACATGCTATAAGTCTGTTTCAAATGCTATCTAAGTCTACAGAAGTGCTATCTAGGGTAGAGTAAGTGCTATGGGCCATGATGGAGTCTGAAAAGGTGGGTTTTCAGACTACGGCGGAAGATTGGGAGTGATGCTGCAGTTCTGACTGCCATGGGAAGTGCATTCCACAGTTTTGGAGCCAGAAGGGAGAAGAGTTTGGGACGTGTGGAGCGTTGTCCCGGCGTTTTTAGTGAGGGTACTTCCAGCTTCCCTGCGTTAGCTGATCTGAGTGCGCGGGAGGGTTTGTAGGGTTCAATCATACTTGCAAGATATGGGGGAGCCATACCTTTGGTTGCTTTGAATGCCAGCATCAGAGTTTTGTATTCTGTGCGGGCAGCGACCGGGAGCCAGTGGAGGGAGCGGAGCAGGGGGGAGACATGTGAGAATTTTGGCTGGTTGAAGACCAAGCGAGCTGCGGCATTTTGGATCAGCTGGAAAGTGCACATGCTGGTAGGCCAGTAAGGAGGGAGTTACAATAGTCAAGTTTTGACAAGACTGTTGTCTGGATTAGGAGCTGGGCTGATTCCTGGGTGAGGAACGGTCTAATTCGTCGTATGTTATAGAGTGTGAACCTACAGGATCGAGTGACAGCTGTGATGTGAGCTTTGAACGAGAGCTGACTGTCCAGGACAACACCAAGATTCCTGGCTGTTGGGACAGACGTTACCAGGGCGTTGTCTACGGAAATAGTTAACTCCCGCATAGGGCAGGACTTAGCTGGGAAGAAGAGAAGCTCAGTCTTGTCTGGGTTCAGCTTGAGGTGGTTGGAGGCCATCCACTGTGAGATGGGATAGTTCCATGGGATAGTTCCAGCCATAGGAGCAATGTTTGGAACTATAGCCCATAGGCACCCGCTTTTTTTGGTGAGATCAAAGCGTGTCACTACTCTCCAACTCTACACTCTGTTACTGTCGTAGCAACAATAGCCGATCTACAAGCTCAAAGCGTGTCTCAGTGTGACGCGTTTTGAGCTTGTAGATCAGCTATTTTTGCTATATTTGAATTGAAATCCTGAATAATTTGTTGCTATTTTTTTATTGGAATCGTGAAAAGTATATATATATATTTTTTATTTAAAAAGCATTTAGTTATAGTTATGTTAACTTTATGAACTAAATTTTAATACTAGTAATTAACCTGCGGGCCACAGCGAAGGTGGGGGCCGTAACCGTATGTGGCCCCTGGCCCGCCAGTTGCCCATGCATGATCTAAGCTAGCTCACAACCTTGTGAGCCTTATATGTTTGGACTAATTCATGTATTTATCGCACATTGCCAAGGTTTTTCCTCTTTCAACCCTTATTTTGAAGAGCCAAATATTGTTGATGTCTCGCTCGGTGCAGAAAAAACCCCACCGGGAGTATCACAGCGCCTCCTGTCGGCGGTTGAAAAACCTTGTTTTCACCAGAAACGACATTCATTGCGCCGATTTGGAGATACAGGCCATTGAAAGCAGCATATAGCTAAGATTATGATAAAAGTCGCTGATGATCGCTCGCTTCATATTTTGAATGAGAGGCATGTTGAAGTCAGAAATGAAGAGCTTAGTATATCCATCTGGTCAAAACCACGGAGAGCTCCTTAGATTACGCGCGCCGAGCCTTTCTTTGTGAACGGTAAACAGGGCAGTGAACGACAACGCACATGCGCGAAAGAGCAAGGAGTATGGTGCAGAAGGAGAGGCCAACTCAGTGTGTACACGTCAGTGTGTACACACGTCCTAGTGTACACACTAGGACGTGTGTACACGTCCTAGTGTGTACACGTCCTAGCAACCCGTCGGTTGGATTAGTTATGACGTTCCCACACGTCGTACGGTCTAAATGGGTTAAAATGGCCACTGTCACACTTTACACTGGGAAGCTAACGGGATACAGCTATCGATGCGATACGATCAAAACATGGATTAAAGAATATAAAGCCTAGAAAATGTAGGCTACGGTTCTGGCGGGCTGCTTATTTACGGTTACTACGTTTCTGGTGGGCTTAATTGGTTAATGTGTGTTTTGTGATAATATGTAAAAATACGAAATTTACATTGTGAATTTAATCTGTCAAATTATTGTAGTAGTGGGGTTTAAAAAAAAAAATCTTACGCCTGAGATGCAGTGGAGGATACAGAGTATACAAAGCACCAAAAAAAGAGGTTGTTTAAAAGTACCTAAAGATTTTACAGTACCCGAGTAAATGTACTTAGTTACTTTCCATCGCTGGGATTATACATTGATTCGCGTGTGTGTGTGTGTGTGTGTGTGTGTGTGTCCCATTGAAAAACGACCTGAGCGTTTGTTTCGGGAGCCATATTTCACGGTGACTCACGGAGAGATGGGACGACTGTATTGTGGGAGATAGTAATGGTCACGTTCACTTTGAGAGTTTTAGTAGCCATATTTCCCTGACCTCAAGAACTCCAGTGTTATTCATCTTGGGGCGGGCTGACTGCGACTGGCCATGGGATGAAATATATGCCAGGCCCTTGATAAATGTCCATGTGTGGGGGGGGGGGGGGGGGGGAGGGAGAGAGAGAGACGTGGGGTAATCTGTGTAGCATTTTATTTATCAGCATACAACATGGAAGAGCAGGTATATCGTTGCTGTCAGGCAGACACCATATCTCCATATATACGTTTTATGGTTTTTCATAAACGATCATACTACAGCTTAACCCAAAAGCATCAAAAGTAGCAGATCCACAAGCTTAAAACATCGCGCGACGCGCTTTGAGCTTGTAGATGTGGTAATTTCGCTGTTTTGGAATCAGAATCCTGGAAAGTACCAGTTTTGGCTGTGTTGTGTGTACAGTACACATTGTGCCGTCAAGGAACCCCAGATTGTCAAATGTTAGTCCACCCCGTGGACGGACCCCCATTTGAAAAGATATGCCATGCAGTTTAATATGCATTCGGTCCATTTCATGACACCTAAGGGTCTATTTGGTTGCTAGCAATCAATCAGGGCAATAGGAAAAAGCCACAAAAAACCCAATAAACATATGTACACATTGTACAGAGCGCCAAGGAAAAGATTGAGAATCACTGCTCTACAGCTGAAGCCTTGGTGCACCATCACCACCGTCACCACGGAGATGAACACCGCACCCCCACCGGTCACACTGATGTCAGGAACAACGCATCCCTGACCAGCCTGGCCCTGAGCCAATCACCGCACTCTAAACTCAAGTTCACACACAGGGAGAGAGAGATGGAGAGAGAGAGAGAGAGAAGGGGAGCAGTGAGAGACTTGCCCAGGGTCAGCTAATCACATCCATAGTTTATCAGAAAGCCAGTGTCAATCAGACAGAGGGAGAGAGTGAGGTCATGGACTGAGAATGGAAAAGGGCTTCACTCTGCCAATTATGTCAAGTGTTAGAGGAGTGACTCAGCCATGAGGACCTCAGGAGGAGAGAGAGAGAGAGAGAGGATAGAGGGGTCTGTGAGAGAGAGAGAGGCACAGAGAGAGAGAGGCAGAGCACCAGAAGCGGAATAAAGTCGAGCTCATCCAATTATAAAACCTGATTAGCCGTGTCAATTAAACCGTGATGGACGTCCTTTCAATTATCCGTCCGGCTTCATGGAAATCGATGCGCGGAGGGCAGCAAAGGGCCGCGAGCCGCCGAGCGGGCGGCCTCCGCGCCTAGAGTGGGGTTCGATCGTTGCGCTGTCACACCTGGTAGCCCAGATAAAACCTTACGTCAGCGATGCCACTGATAAAGACCCAGGAGAGATTACAGAGCAGACAAAAGGCAGAGTGACAGAGAGGGAAGCGATAGCGGAGACAGAGATGCTTGTCTGTGTTTTGGTCAGGGATGTTATATGGAAGGGAAATAGACCATATTGGATCTTTGCATCAGAGGTCACCTCGCCGCCTTTTTGATTTGAGCCCTCGGAACGGCAAAACACACGCAAGGCCATGTTTATGCTCCTGAGTAGTTCTTTAACTATTCAAGTGCTTCAGTAGTCGGTACACATTTGAGGTATTTGTTTTTACTTTGGTTGAGTTTCTTATACTTTAGTTTATACTTATACTCCACTACATTAAATATTGGCAAATATTGTACTTTTTACTCCCCAAAAAATATTTGACAACAGCAGTTACCTGTTAACCTGGCAGATTAATATTAAGACAACATACATTAACCATTAGACCCAATACTAGAGCCCCTCAAAAATAGACGATATACAGTACATGTATAAGCTCATATCGCCACATCTCTCCGAGGGAGAGAGCGAGAAAGGAGCACACACAGACAGACAGACAGACAGCAGTGAGATTTGGATGATTATTACAAAACGTACATTAACCACTTCAACCGTACATTCCGACCATTTGAAAATAGACAATCTACAAGCTTGTAGATCAGCTATTTTCAAAAGATTTTAGAACGTGATATCCTGCATAATGAGTACTTTACTTTTGGTACTTCAAGTACATTTTGATGACAGTACTTGAATTCCAGACTTGTACTTGTCTGCATTGTAGTATTGATACTTTCACTTATAAGTAAAATTTTGAGTAGCAGTCAGACTCAGTGTGGGGATTTGCATGGCGGAAATCAGCTCTACTATAACCCAGCGGATGTTGGTTGGGATGTGACATATTTTAATGAACATCCTGGCGCTATGGCATGTTTCTGCCACTGTGTATACAGTCACACACCCGTTTCCAGTCACTCGGCAGGAAGTGTGCGTGTGTGCATGTGCGTGTGCGCAAGATTATTTTAATCTGTATTTCCGAAGCGTGCGAGCGCACGTGCTTCGGAAATACAGATTTGACAAGTTTTAATTGGTGTTAATAAACCTGTGACTGCACAACGGCACAATTTAATTAGTGGAAATGCTAAGACTCTAGGTGGGAAACGGTCAAACACGCTGGAATGTTGTGTTCTGTTTCTATCTCGCCTTCCCGCTGTCTTGTCTTTCTCTTCCTCTTTTTTCCCCCATTTCATCTCATTTCATCCATTCGTCCTTGTACGTCCCCCCCCCCCCCCCCCCCCCCCCCCCCCCCCCCCCCCCCCCCCACCCCCCCCCCCTCCCCTCCCCTTCACCATCACCACCACCACCCCTGAAGAATCCATTTCAGTTCTTTCCAAACAAAGCCTCCTGACATACTAGCGGTCTTTAAAGAGAAATGCCAGAATCTATTTCATGGGTGATTATCTCAGGAAAAATCTGATACCTTAAGTAGTGGGATCAGGGCTGCCGTGTGTGCGCGAGGCTGTGAGGAGCGCCCATCATATAATGCTTAGAGGCTCTGCTGACATGTAATCAATTGTGAATGACCGGCCGGGCCAGACACAGCAAACTGCAGATCATGTGTTGTCTTATTGACATCATAAAAGCCTTGCAGTATGTATGTAGGCTACTGGACGTTCTCACGGGACCAACCTCTTACCTTTAGCTCTCTCTAGCTCTCTCTCTGAGGGATTGATTGAACAGGGCCTTGGTAACAGAGACATGCCGGTTACATTCCCCACCGTTGACGTCCCTGGACGGCATTTCAAATCCAACACTTAACCCATTCTGACATGAGATCAGATTCAAAAAATGTCTTCTACATCCCGACAGTTTTCCATTCTGACCTGAGATCAGATTAAAAAAATCTCTTCTACATCCTGACAGTTTTCTGAAAAAGCTATGTTTCTATGTCAGTCGTTTCAAAAATAGCAGACCTACAAGCTCGTAGCTATGAGCTTGTAGATCTGCTATTTTTCAATAGCTAAAGCATGACATAATGCTAACACCAAAAGGGGTTCCCGCACAAAATGGGTTAACCGCCAGTGACGTCCCAGATGTCACTTCAGGGTTTTCATTGATTACGCTAGATCTTACGAGCTCTTCGCCATCGTATGAATGCCTCTACACGTAGGTTGATAGGAAACCGAGAAATGAACCGTCTCAATGTAAATATATTTACTAAAATGCATTTATCTCGGATTCTTCTTGTGTTTTTGGTCAAAACAAGCTTCATTCAACTAAAGAACCAAACCGAATGATCTACTTCCTACCCTTCTACTACCTTTCCCTGCCAATTAGTACTTACTTAACTTCGGTACTGCAAGTATATTTTCGTGCCAATATATTTGTACTTTTACTCGAGTAAGATTTTGAATACAGGCCTTTTATTTGCAACAGTCTTTTTTTTATATTGTGGTATTGCTAGTAAAAGGAATCAAACTATATCTCATCGTTTGATTCAGGGCTGGTGGTGGAGAGAGGGGTTTAAGTGTGAACAGAGCCCTCACAGCCCCACGAGCAGCTGTCGAACAGAACAAGGTCCGACCACGGCTGCATCTCTCATTAACGTCCCCACATCCAATTCTCTTGGAGGGCTAAAGGCCAGTGACCCACAGCCCAATATTTGGCCCTCCCTGCCTCTGCTGTAAATGTGAATGAGGACAAAAACGAACAACACCACCAGTGTTGCCAGATTTAGCGAGAGGAATAAACCAGGTGTATGAAAACAAGCCCAAAAGAAGCAACTAGGCTACGGCTATTTCAAAATAGCCGATCTACAAGCTCACAACGCGATACAATGCGACACGATGTGAGCTTGTAGATCTGTTATTTTCAAAAATAAAATCTTGATTTTAATTTCAAGCTCTTTGATTGATTGATTTATTTATGGGGGAGGGGGGGGGGGGGGATTTTGGCAGGGAGACACGTCTCCAGTCGCCAAATTGAATGGCTGGATAATTGAAATTAAGAGTTTACATCGTACACATAAAGCATGCATAAACGTTTCCTTAATGCTTATATCTGGTTTCAGTATTCACGTATAGTAAGTACTCAAAAATGGAAACCAGATCAAGTGAAGTACCTCAAGAATTGTACTCAAGTGCTGCACTTGAGTAAAAGTACTTAGTTGCTTCCCACCCACCCCTGCTCTTTGTCTCTCTGTGATCCGTGCGGTTGGCTCACCACACTCGGCAGCCTCCAGCAGCTTAACCTCTGCGCCACGCACCTCCATTCCTCACAGCCCGAGTGGCTACATGTGCTCCCTCTCTGCTGCTGCTGCTGAGTAGACGGTGCTACGCCCCTGTTGCCCGTGGACACCATAGGCTGCCGCAAAGCCCCCTAGAAAGAGCCCCCGCGACCAACCCAACCTCCGCCACCGCACACAGCCGTGGACAATCCCATTTCTCCCTCAATATGTGCACGCACACACGCACACATACACCACACGATGATGGTTGTCAAGGCTTAGCAGGCATCCATCTCCCTGCTTTTTCAGAGAGACTGAATAAGGGTTGCCAGAATTTCATAAGCAAATCCCCTCATTTGTTTATGGTCATCCTCTGTGATTGAAGAGAGTTTGTGTGTGTGTGTGTGTGTGTGTGTGTGTGTGTGTGTGTGTGTGTGTGTGTGTGCCCATGGGCGCCCATGTGTTAAGTGTTCATTTATGTAATAGCTACAGTGTTTATTTGATGCAGTCGCTCTGCATTGCCTTGCCGTATGCTAATCCTGAGAGGATGCTTAAGGAAGTGGTGCTTTTTGATGTCTGGTGGCTGGTCCTGGACTCCATGCCTCGTCTCCTTCCAGACTGCCGGAGGGTGGAAACCTTGTATGTCCAAAACTGTTACTTTTCAGGAAAAGCGGAAAGGAAAGAAACTGTTCCAATGGACCTACAGATGTGCTATTCCAACACTTTCCTGTTCTTTTCCTGCATTTCTTCAGGAAATACTTGTTTTCCCAAGGTTCTTTTCACTGTTTAGCCCTGCTAATTCTTCTCTTTTGTTCCTGAAATCATTGTAAAAAATAATCTGAAATTTCTGAATACCATTTACAACACCTTAGCAAATGTCTCACTGGCAATTTACTGACAATCCACTGTCTTGTCAATGGCATGACATCAAGTGACGTCAAGCCCACAGACGCACACAAACCCTTGTGATCTTATATATAGATCGCTGTTTTCACTATACTTTTACGCAACACTCTTGTATGACGAAAGTCATTAAAACACACGCAAATATGGAGATACAGGGTTTAATGCCCGACGGCAGCAATATTTAAACATTTCAGGAGAGATGCAGTGTTTCGATGCAGAGCGAGAAATGTTGAGTTGACGCAGGGCCATTAAACAGACCCTCCTACACAGATTTTCTCAGGCAGCAGACCTTGGCAAGGATGGTGTAATAAAAATGCTAGTGCAAATGCAGCAGTGGGCATCGCTATTTATTCATTTTTTCTTTTTCATTTTTCTTAGTCATTCAACTTTTATTCAAACATACGTGGTATGACATTGAGGGAGAGCTCCTCGTTTTCGCTGCCTGGCCAGTTTTGCAGCAAAAAAAAAACCGAGGAGGAGATTATTACAAATCAAAATCAGGCTCTCGGTGGCTGCAATGAGGGCATTCTGATTTGAGCAACTTAAATCTGCAGTCCGCAACTTATTTTAATGACGGGAAAAAAGCACTGCAAGTACAGAGGCTAACACGGGTTCCAGTTTACTATAAGTCTAAATGGTCTACTCTACTGTAAGTCGGTGCTTCCCAAACTTTATTTTTAGCTCAAGACCCAGAAGACAAATTTTGACGTAAGCCCCGCCCGGGACCCCAAACTAGTGAAAATAGCAGATTGACAAGCTCATCTTTGCGTCACGTTCTGGGCTTGTATTCAGTATCTGCTATTTTTCACTACTTCTTGAACTTTGTTTTTATTCATTCATGGAAATGATTAATGATTTTATTTATGAAATTCTTTAGAAAAATGTTTGTGTTGTTGTGACTTATAGATAATAGAGTGGTGCCTGTTGGGGCGCTGGCCTACTTGGAACAATGCAAGTTGGAAATTATATTATGTCTGTGCCCATATGGAGTGTTATTTTCAGGCATGCCCAAATATGGGCGTCTTCTATGCAGGTCAGAATGATGTCAAAACAGGCCAGCTCCATATTGCATTTTTAACTCGCAAGTAAATATCTTGCTTAATTTATATCTAACTATAGATAGATAGATAGATAGATAGCTTTATTGTCATTCAGCAGATACATAAATTGCATAAGAGAACGAAAATCACTGGCTTTTAGTATTGTGGGAATTATTGCATTAGATATGCATATGTTGCATTATATTTTATACGTGCATGTATGTGTGGTCAGTGCCATCTGGTGGACATTTAAGTCAGGGCATGATGTGACGCACTTTCACTTTCAGGAACTTAGATGTTTTACTTTAGAGATTCCCAGTAAGGTGGGGTTTATTTTTACATATGTGGTGGGGTGTCTTTAAAGTAGTTGGGGGGGTTTCTGTATTTTTCTGTGTGTGTTTAGGGGGACGTTTGGGATTATATTATAGTATTGTTTTACCGTGAGATAGGTCCACTGCGCATGTGCGACAGGAGATTTTGTGTCCGGTGGTGTGTGTTAGAGCATTCTATCTTTGAGCATCGCGTGTGACAGCCGGTAAGAATTCATGAGCGTAACAAACATACCATATTCATTCGATGTACAGTTATTATTAGTGATATTGCATGGTAGTAATTGTTGTTCTATTTGTTTGTGTTTCCTTCTGTAGGTTTATAACCTGATTTCGACTGATTTTGACTGATTCTGATTGACGTTGTTGCAGTGTGTAGTTGTGTGTTGGTATAAATGGCAGCACAACAATAAACCATATAAAAGACACTGTTATGTCGAGTTGTATCCTACGGTCCGATGCCAAAGTATATCCAGTGCAAGGAAGACTATATTAGTTGCATAGAGTAGTGTGTGACTGGGTAGTAAAACGTACAAGTATGCTAGTTTAAAAGAGAGCTAAAATACTATATAGATTTTAGATTTTAATAGTATTTTAGCTCTCTTTTTTAACTAGCATACTAAAAGCCAGTGAAACGACATTTCGTTCTCTGCTGAATGACAATAAAGCTATCGATCTATCGATCTATCTATCTATCTATCTATCTATCTATCTATCTATAGTTAGATATAAATTAAGCAGGGATATTCACTAAAAACTGTCCCAGCAACCCAAAACATGATGGGTCCCCACAAACCGTTTTGAGGAAAAGTGTTTTATTTAAGACTGCTTACCAATTCAACCCCTTAAAAAAAAAAAACCTTCTCCTTCTCCTTCTCCCTCCTGTCCTGCAGCGGCGGGCAGGCCGGAGGAGGTGGCTCTGTACGTCGGGCATGGTGGCGGTGGCGCTGTGTCTCAGCCTGCTGCTGGTGGTGGTGGTGCCTGGTTGTACCGACGGCGCAAGGAGGGCCTGGACGCAGACGTGGCCGACTCCTCCATCCTCACCACCGGCTTCCAGCCCATGGGCATCAAGCCCAGCAAGCAGGTGTGTGGGGCACCGCACAGGCCGCAGCGCAGCAGCAGACCCCCCACCCAACAGCAGTACGGAAAAACACACTGTTCTATTATATGTGCTGTCCGTCTGTCCGTCTGTCTGTCTGTCTTTCAGACCCCCCCCCCCACCACCCAACAGCAGTACGGAAAAACACACTGTTCTATTATATGTGCTGTCCGTCTGTCCGTCTTGTCCTGTCTTTCAGACCCCCCCCCCCCCACCCAAACCAGCAGTACGGAAAAAACACACTGTTCTATTATATGTGCTGTCCGTCTGTCCGTCTGTCTGTCTGTCTTTCAGACCCCCCCCCCCCCACCCAACAGCAGTACGGAAAAAACACACTGTTCTATTATATGTGCTGTCCGTCTGTCGTCTGTCGTCTGTCTGTCTTTCAAGACCCCCCCCCCACCACCACCCCCACCCAACAGCAGACCGACCCCCCAAGGAAAACACACTGTTCTATTATATGTGCTGTCCGTTCTGTCCGTCTGTCTGTCTTTCAGACCCCCCCCCCCACCCAAAAGAAGTACGGAGAAGAAGAAGACCGTGTTCTATTATATGTGCTGTCCGTCTGTCTGTCTTTCAGCCCACCCCCCCCCCCCACCCAACAGCCAGTACGGAAAAGCACACTGTTTCTATTATGTGCTGTCCGTCTGTCTGTCTTTCAGACCCCCCCCCACCCAACAGCAGTACGGAAAAGCACACTGTTCTATTATGTGCTGTCCGTCTGTCTGTCTTTCAGCCCCCCCCCACCCAACAGCAGTACGGAAAAACACACTGTTCTATTATATGTGACTGTCTGTCTGTCTGTCTTTCAGACCCCCCCCCCCCCACCCACCCAACAGCAGTACGGAAAACACACTGTTCTATTATATGTGCTGTCTGTCTGTCTGTCTTTCAGACCCCCCCCCCCCACCCAAAAGAAGTACGGAGAAACACACTGTTCTATTATATGTGCTGTCTGTCTGTCTTTCCAGACCCCCCCCCCCCCCACCCAACAGCAGTACGGAGAAACACACTGTTCTATTATGTGCTGTCTGTCTGTCTTTCAGACCCCCCCCCCCACCCAACAGCAGTACGGAGAAACACACTGTTCTATTATATGTGCTGTCCGTCTGTCTGTCTTTCAGACCCCCCCCCCCCCCCACCCAACAGCAGTACGGAGAAACCACACTGTTCTATTATATGTGACCAGATTTGACTGAGGGACTGCCATTGGATTTTCGTTTTTTTATGTCATGTGAAAGCAGGGAATCATATAGCTTCAAATTGACATACCTGTATTGGTTGTTCAGTTTGACCCACCAGTTTTGGAGATATGGCTTATAGAGTAATAATGTCTTGCAGAAAACAGTGAGTTGAGAAAACAGGCTTAAAAGGTTCACTTCTGTGGTCCCTAACATTACACCTAGCTACATGTTTAAGCATTTATATTTACATGTCGATTTCAGCTCTGACACTTATTTCAGACATGCTCTAGTATGTGAAGAGTCTGCCTGTGCTATTGACTCATTCAGGAGAAAAAAAAATCTCTGGTGAAAAGCTGGAATTTGCGCGATGGCAGGCTCTTAGTCAAATCTGGTCACATATGTGCTGTCCATCTGTCCGTCTATCCATCCTCAGACCCCCACCCCACAGCAGTACGGAAAACACTGTTCTTTATACAGTGTCTGTCTGTCTGTCTGTCTGTCTGTGTCTGTCTGTCTGTCTGTCTGTCTGTCTGTCCACGGTGGACCATTCATCACCATGGAACACATTGATCCCTCATTAGTGTACGGTCGCGGTGGTGTGGTGAATCTGTTTATAGAGGGTGCTAGTCTGAGAGAGATTGATGATGGAGCGTGTGTGTGTGTGTGTGTGTGTGTGTGTGTGTGTGTGTGTGTGTGTGTGTGTGTGTGTGTGTGCACATATGTGCGTGCATGCGTGCACATATGTGTGTGCGTGCGCATAGCTGCAGGCCTTGGTGCCAGCTTGTGTGTGTGACACTCAATCAGCGTGCATTTCTCACAGGCAGGTTACACAAATGTAAGCGTAAGCGCTTCTCATGGTTGGCCAGGTTTATTTGGGTTGATGAACTGGGTTTAACTGAGAAAGGCTTCTCACAGGGCCAGGGCCAGACAGTTATTATTAACGGTATTTGTTTTGTTATTTACACCCAAGATCATGTGACATCATCTGCTCTTGGCTGGACTGCATGTCTCAGATGTGTTGCTGATGACTGTGTGTTCATCACGCACAAAGAAATCCTGTTGCCAAGGCTTTTCTTTTTTGATACTGAAGATTACCAATATATACTGTTACACTAAGCAACTTAACCGCTTCATACCTACTGTATACTTGGTTGACCGGATGTCCCTCAGGGCTCTACTGGTTTTCTGTATTAATTCAATATCTTTGCTGAAATTAGCTGATTGAGACGCACCAGGAGCTTGTGTAGATGTTCTATTTTCTGCTAAAGGTTTTCATACTGAGTTTTCCCCAAATGGGGCTCATTATTTGGGATGCACGATATATCGGTCATCGTATCCGTATCGGTCATATTGGCCTTAAAAATGCGGTATCGAACTGAACAATATATCTCCTCTGTCTGGTGGAAACATCATCATTATTTATTTACTTATTAACCCATTCTGACCGGGCACCCATTTTGGTGTTAGCATCATGTTATGCTTTAGCTATTGAAAAATAGCAGATCTACAAGCTCATATCGCGCCACCGAGTGGCGCGATACGAGCTTGTAGGTCTGCTATTTTTGAAAAATTCGAAGAACGACTGACATTTTTTAGAATCTGATCTCAGGTCAGAATGGGTTAATCAGACCAGTGTGTGTCCCGTGGAAACCTCGTATGAATCTGATCTCAGGTCAGAATGGGTTAATTATGTCCAAAACTGTTCAAATTCCAAAGTAGCAGATCAAGGTCAAAATGCGTCGCTTTGCGTCACGTTTTGAGCTTGTGTTCCTGCTACTTTTGATGCTTTTGTGTGACGCTATATAGTATGATCAAGTAAGGGTGTTAACCCATTCTGACCTGAGATCAGATTCATACGAGGTTTCCACGGGACACACACTGGTCTGATTAACCCATTCTGACCTGAGATCAGATTCTAAAAATGTCAGTCGTTCTTCGAATTTTTCAAAAATAGCAGACCTACAAGCTCGTATCGCGCCACTCGGTGGCGCGATATGAGCTTGTAGATCTGCTATTTTTCAATAGGTAAAGCATAACATGATGCTAACACCAAAATGGGTGCCCGGTCAGAATGGGTTAATTTACAAAAAAAAAAAAAACACAAATAAGATATGGAGATACAAGGTTTCAGCCGATATCCCCTAGCCATTATGTTGAGCCAACTAATCGTTGACAGTGGATGACGTACCATACTGCCTGCCTGCTCACTTTGATGCGACGGATCAACTAGTCTGTCTGACTGCGTGCTGGATGGAGATTCAAGCCATGTTGCAAAACAAAACAAACACAAAACAAGCCTTTGTGCTCCGTTCAGTCTCTCCCTCGCAGTGCTGTTTGGAATTGATTGTGTTGATGTTGGAGAGAGAGAGAGAGGGAGGGGGGGAGAGAGAGAGAGGGGGAGAGAGAGGGGAGAGGGAAACGGATAAATAGAGACAGAGGGAGAATAAGATAGTGTTGCCATGTCGACTTATTATAAGCAAGGTTGTTGCAGTTTTTTGGGCTTGTGTGTCCAATGTTTGTGATTATTGTGCAGGCTATTTGTCCACGGACCTCCTTCTGAAATTATAAATTGTGCCAGGGACCCCTATAAAATGTAGCAATTTAGCCATTTAACAATTTTGTTCCTCCATTTTTAAATGAAAATAGCACATCTACAGATCTTGTAGATCAAATTGCCGATGTATATACGTAGGTTTAAAGTGCTCTTGGCCTAGGTCGCTTCTTTTGGGCTTGTTTTCATGAACCAGCCAAATCTGGCGTGTGTGTGTGTGTCAGACAGACAGACAGACAGACAGACACACACTGTGTGGGGAGACAGAGACAGAGAGAGGAAGGCGGAAAGCGACTGGCTCAGGGTGTTGTGTGTGTTGTCAACAAGCAGTGAGCATTTGTATTTGTGTGAGAGCAAATGTGTTGTTGTATGGTATGCCAGATTGGATCATTTCTCTCAGCGTTGTGCGTGTGTTGTGACAGCTTTACAGGATATGACTGCCTGCACACAACGCACGCACGCACGCACGCGTCTGTGCATGTGTTGAGCCCCAAATACTCTGCTGTTCCACATTCATACATTTTCTTTATTTTCTTTTTGTTGTGTGTGTGTGTGTGTGTGTGTGTGTGTGTGTGCGTGTGTGTGTGTGTGTGTGTGTGTAGGGCTATAAGTACCAATTAATTTGCATGCAATATTCGATAACGTTGTTAAATACCTCGATAACGATATGACTCGATAAGGTTAAGTTTAGCTAACTAAAGACATATTAATTAAATATGTAAAACAAATATCTAGCCTAACTAAAGGCAATATAATGCCACTGGACTTTGACTTTCAGTTGCATTATTGCGCATAGCCTAAATGCAATAGTAATATTAGGCGTGCTGCCATTCAGGGTGGAAAGTAAAATTGTCCTTTTGGATTTGGGGAGAAGTAGTTTCATGAGGGGCTACTGGGAAGTACATAAACAGAAAACGTTCAGTTGAGAGGGGCGGGGAGGAGCAGCCGTGCTCATATCAAGTTGAATGTTCACAGTGCTTTGCCGATGGGATTGCTCAATTGGCAAATAGACATAATAATATGTAATTTCTCTCGTGATATGTGTACCTTGCATGATCATACCTTGAATGAAGGTAGGTAAAATCTTTGATATATCTTGGAGCCTTAACGTGTTTTCTGCTGGTGTTTTGCCCCCCCCTACAGAGAACTCTCATCTGCTGACCATCCAGCCTGACCTGACCACGACCACCACCAGCTACCAGGGCACGCTGCGCTCTCGCCACGACAACACCGCCAAGTTCTCCATGAGCAACGGTCTGTTCTGGAAAACCCCCTAACCCTTATTTTTTTATAATAAAAATTATAAGGTTTAGAAACTTTTAGTATTAAGACCTAAAAGTATTTTAGCAACTTAGGCGTAGGGTTACTTTTAGTAGCAAATTCTGATTTGAGCTCAGTCTTTGAACACACCATGGAACGTCTTTACGCCTGCCTATAGGCTACTTAAAATTATTTAGTTTTAAATATTTGCTTACGCTACTGTGGTATAGGAGACCAATGTAAAACTATATAAGAGGTTAATAGAAACAAACAAAACAACTAATCACTGAGAGGCACAAAGAGGTTGTTTTTCTCTGGTCTCCTATTAACATTAATTTGTCAAATACTGGATTATTGGCTCAGGAATGCGACAGATCTGCTTTATTGAAATCCCGAAATGTAGCCGTCTTCGCTATGTCGGGTTTCCACCCGACAGCAACATTATACAATATGAATCCCAAAAAGTAATTTCCGCAAAGAGTAGAATGAGTCACTGTTTTTAATAACGGTAGGAGCTTTCAGAGACTGCAGCATGTGAGGTGAAGTCTCGCCAGCATACATTTTACAGGGCATACTGTACAGTGCATTTATAAAAGTCTGGAGGAGTCTATATAAATGATAACCTTGGTTGGTCCTTATCATGGCTATATTCCTGTAGATGTCGTATATTATACTTATTATAGACACTCTTAACACAAGTCAGCCAGCCTAGCCACGCTGCTAGTCTGCTGTTATTTCATAACAAACGTGAAGGGAGATGATGGCTGGCGAGATTCAGAGCGGGGTAATACTAAAGTAACGGGCCCTTCACTGTAAATGTAGGTTTCATGTTGGGTCAAATTGATAAACTGCGTGAGCCACGCATGTTTTACACGGTTGAACAATTGAGCTTGTCGTGTGCAAACGTAGTCTTCTACCTCTTTCCTCTTACCTGTGCAGTCCTCCTGCTTGTTGTTCTATTGTTCCAAATAAATTATTCCATCTGAAAAGTCCTTAATTCAGCAACAGCTTCCAACAACAACAACAACAACAACACAAGACGCTAACTGAAGCTGTGATCATGTTAAAATGAAAAGAAAAACATCCACTCGTCTCAACCCATGCACATGCAGCTGGGCATGCAGCGTTGACGACGTGTTGTCTCACTCTATCGCCTGTAGTCAATTAAATTGTTAAGCTTCCCAATTACGTGTTTAACAAACTACACTACAACTAACCTACAACAGAAAGTGTAACATTTTGAGTCTCTATACAGAGCTTAAAATGAAACAATTACTTTGTAGCAGTGAGTGACATGAGGTATTTGTTTTTTTCCTTAGACAATTTAATGCAGACATAGGCCAGTACTTCTGTGTCTGAATGGGAAAATCTTATTTCTGTGTTATTCAATATATTACTTTAGCACAAAATATAGGCTTTTCTAAACCAAGCCCTCATTCAAAAGTTATGTAGGCTGTCATTGTATCTTCTGTGAATTAACTCACAGTTTAACCCAGTGATCCTCAGCCATTTTAATTTCAAGGACCCCCAATTAAATGTATCTGAATTAGTCTCGGGCCCTAGGGTGACAGGGTCCTAGGTTATTTCATTATGATTTCCATCTCTGGACTCGGACCCCAATACATGTTGCAGACATGTTTACAATATTTTGTATAACAGTAGCTAGCTACTTATGTTTTGTTATTGGCGGTGTGAGTTATTGCATGAAAATGTATAGTTAGTTAGTTTATTTTTTTCACACAACCAGACCTCCACAGAATCACACGGAGGAGGCTGGGAAGGTGAAGGGAGTTTGATAAGAGACAGCTGCAGGAACAGTGCTGTGACCAATGCTGAGGCTGAACATAAAGAGTGCTTAAAATATAATTAGATTGAGGGCGTACATGTTTGTGTTCACTAGCGAATGAGAATGAAGGGAGCTGAGTTGAATGTGGAGAGACCGTCTGACTGCTGTGGGTGTATGTTATGAATTTAAATTTACTATTAGCGAATAAGAATGAAGTCAGAATAAGTGAGGCGAGCATGGAGACCCTGATTGCCATGCCTATACCTGAACGCTCGATATTACAGCAGGAATGAAACATTAAAGTGGCACTGAAATGACATTTTCGATCATTTTATTTTTGAAGGTTCAGTCTCGGTCGTATTCTGAGTATTCTCATGTATTGTCCGTGTACAGGCCCGCTGCTGGACCCGCTGCCCGCCAACGGCTCACACACGCTGCACAACGGCAAGCTGGTCGCCCCCGGCGACCCGGCCGACTTCGTCAGCAGGCTGTCGTCCAATCAGGGCTACTTCAAGACGCTGCCGCGCGACATGGCCAACACCTCCTTCGGCACCTTCAACTTCCTGGGAGGCAGGCTGACCATCCCCAACACAGGTGGGCTAGACGGACATTGTGCCATCTTATAATTAGTGGGGACCTTATTGTATGTAAGATAAGGTTGTAAATGGGTGAAGTGCTCCTTAACAGAATGTGTTATTTAGTTTGTTTGATGAAACGACGGATGACTGACAATGCTACTCTCCTACAGAAAAAAAAACTCTAGCGACATGAAATTATGTGCACTGGACGTGTAATGGGAGATGTAGTCTTTAGCTCAATTCTAAGCTTGAGAGTTGTAGTCAATTTGTAGGTGCCCTCTTTGGATAACTTTGTACCTTTTTCACCGTCCGTTGATGGTCCAAAACCATGTGAGAAAAATCACTGGTCGAAGAGATTTTGTGTAGAGCGAGGAAAGAAGGAGCCAACCAAGTATAGAGCCCTGAGGGACATCGTGAGCATTTCCATCTTTTCCCCACCGTCCACCAGCATCCAAGTTCAATGCTGTACTGTTATATCCACCAGCATGAAAGGATTTTAAAATGACACATGGCCCCCAGCTTATGAAAGTCACAGAAGCTGTCTTCAAACTCTTATCCAAGTCTATTTATGAGTGGACTGTATTTTCGGCAGTCCCGTCCAAGGCCCCAGAAGATGCAGACACATTGTCGTTCAGCTCTGGGTGTACGGTAGGAAAGTGCAGCAATGTATTTATTTTAACTGCACAGAGAAAGGGCTCATGCTTGCTTTAAAAACATGTACAGCAATTCAGAAGAGAGTATGAGCATGTGGCGCCTTGCGGCTCACAGTTCTAATTGTGTTTACATCTTCCCAGTTATGTCCATTAGGATTATAGGAATGCAAGGTCTAACTCTCCGGCTTTGTCTAGTGTCAATACTATACGTATGCAGGGAAGCTGGGTGATATTGGTCATTGCAAGTATTGCTACGGGCTGGGGCGGCACCTGTCAGCAGGGAGTGTTAGATGAGAGGAGTAGGACGGAGGCTCTACGTCCTCCTGGTAGGGGCTCCTCACTGGCAGGCGAGCCAGTACGATGTCAGCAGGAACAGCAGTGACAGCACAAAAAAGGAACACAAGGTCTAACAGTCAGGTGGCGCAGAGATAAAGCACCATGCCCACCACTGCGGACTCTACGCTAGGCCCTCAAATCCATCACGATGCATCCGGCTTTGGCCGCGCGGTAATCTTTGTCATTGCATGTACCCCTGTGGGCTGGGGCCGGTAGCTGTGAGTGGGAAATGTTGAACGGGAGGAGTAGGACGGTGGTGCTGCGTCTTCTCGGTGGGGGCTCCTCACTGCCAGGTGAGCCAGTGGGGTACAACATATGCCTCGATTGCAATTAATGAACGATTCTTTAAAGAAAATAAGAAAGTATAATACAGGATTAAGTGGTACATCATACTAATTGATTTAGTTGATCATAAGATAATCTGTTACAATCTTTTCATGTTGATTCATAGATATGAAAGGAAAAATAGTACCCTAGTACAAAAGCAGTAGCAACACAGACATTTTTGGTGAGGAATTAAATTGCAAGGAAAAGGGTGGGGTAAAACAATTATCGGCTACTCACCCACCGCTGTTTTCCAGGAACTCTTTGATTTCACCCAAAAGTGACAAAAACAAAACGCTTCAGAAACCTAAACTCTGCCCCCGCTTGTTGGGACGTCACTGTGTAGAAACATGTCTTCATATTCAGCTGACAGCTGCTCCGGCAGAACCCTGAATGACCCGTGTTTGTTCAGCGGAGGAGGAGCGGATGTTGTTTACGGATGTGGTGTCAGCAGTCATTACGCAGATCAAAGCCCGCCACTTTTTGCAACATATGGCGAACAACGCCAGCGGTTAATGTAGGTAAATTTGGGGGACATCTGGGTCACCTTTGCATTGTGCGCCGAAAGCCTGTGTGACGGCGGGTCATCACAGGGCCACCTTCTGTTGTCACAGACAACAGCTTGTGATGGAAGAAAGTACTTATGTTTTAGATACCCTCTGTAGAAATAGTCTGTTGCAGGAACAAGTTTGGTGTTCAAAATTTACTTGAGTACATAAGTATTGGCATCAAAATGTACTTGACCCATTTAGGCCTGACCTCGAAATAAAAATATAAATATAAATCTTATAAATCCTCAAAAATTGCAGACCTACAAGCTCGTAGTGCGCCACTCCCGCCCAAAATGGGTTAAAGTAAAAGTACTCATTATGCCGAAGGTCCCATTTCACAAGTTTTAAAAGGCATAAAAATCCTTTGAAAATAGAAGATCTACGAGCTCATAATGAGTCACTTTATGGCGCGTTATGAGCTTGTAGATCGGCCATTTTCAAATTGCCAAATAATTGAGGTCTGAAGTGGCTTTGCAATAATCTAAATCTACAAAGTAACTAGTAACTAATGTTTTCAAATAATTATAGTGGAGTAAAAGTGCATAATCTTCCTTTGAGATGTAGTGGAGTAGAATGAAAATTGGAAATACTCCAGTAAAGTTAAAAAAAACACCTCCAAATTGTACAGTACTTGAGTAAGTGTATTTAGTTACTCAGTGTATTTAGTTACTGCCTCCATGCAATGACTCTTGTCGCCCACAGCCGCACTGCATATTTAATTAGACAAGCACCCTTTTCCTTCACTCTTATTCTTTTTTTCTATAATTTTTATCCCACGATTTTGCAACCCATTTTTCACCTACACTTCCTCTGCCAACCTGGGGGTGGGGTGGGGGGGGGGGGGGGCAGCAGACTGGCCTCATACTTCCTTCACTCTTATGAAGAAGACCTCTTCTTCCCACTGTTCGTTCAAGTTGTATCGTTTGTTTTTTATTCTTCTTTTTGGCCCTTTTCTTCTTTTTTTTTGGGCTTTCGCCTTTATTTTATTCGTTTTTTTTATAGAGGGACAGAGACAGTAGTCTGACAGGAAATGTGGAGAGAGATGGGGGGGGGGTGACATGCAGTAAAGGCCGTCAGGATCGGGAGACAAACTCGCAACACACTGCCAGACTGGATTACCAGCCAAGGTGCCTGGCCCGCTGAGCCATGGCCCAGGCCCTTTTTGAGTGGTGCAACCACTCCTACAACCAGCAATGTCCGTGTACCTGTGTACCTGTGTACCTGTGTAAATGAGCACGAGTATGTGACTTATTTATACCAGTAGGGGGCGTCAGAAACAGAGAGAGGGGTAGTGCTGTGTCTCTAATGAGAGAGAGAGAGAGAGAGGGGGGGGGGGGGGGGGAATTGCACCACTCAGTTCACACGTGTGTGATTTTTTGGCATAGAATTAATTAATTCTCACTCATTGGATTGCAGGGGAAATGCACAACAATGTCTGGACGGTCAGAGTTATAAATTATACATAGCAATAATTAACAGGGTTCTGAGGGTTGGCGTAGACCAGACTGTAAAAAAAATATGGACAAAGCGTTCGCCGGGTCTGATATGGACGTAAAATGAAGCCAGTCAGTCCTTGTATTGTAAATCGCCATCTTTCTAGATCCGTTTTGGCCCAGCTGGCCATTGGCTGGCCCAGACAACGAGGCGGGACTCCCCCCCCTTCTTCTTAGTTGGTTTTTATTTTGACTCCCCATGCTTTTTGTTCTTGCTTAATGTAAATCGCTCTGGATTAAGAGCGTCTGCTAAATGCCTAAATTGTAAATTGTAAATTGGATATGGGTTTTTTTGGGCCCAATGACAGCGCCACAACAGGCCATTATATGAACTTTCAGGATGTCCCGATTTCCTTAGTGGCTTCACAAAATATCTGTCTGACTGCCCCCCTGGCGTAGACGTAGAGTGTGACAGTGTTGCACAAACTTATAGATATATAATTATATAGTGTATTTTTTTATAGTTTCATTGCACAGATATTCGATGTTAGATGGATGTGTGTGCATGTGTGTGTGTGGACCAATTAACAGGAGCTTAGGATAAGACAGCTAATGTACTGTACATTGTACAACAACACACTACAATAGTTCAGGGCCAGGGTAGGATTTGGTTTTCTACTACTAATTACTGTACTTCAAGACTTGTATGTTTTCACAAGGGGGTGTAAGAGCTTGTTCTCAGCAGCTGCTACAGTATAACAAAGCTGGATTGACGCTGAATACAATTAAGCCTCGTGAACATAAGGTATTCTCACATTCTGTATACGGTTTACCTTAAAAAATGTGGGCTGCAAGTTCCTGCTGGTACTAGTTTGTTTTTGTTTTTCAAAGTCTAAAAAAGGTCTTGATTCAAATCAACCATATACATTTTTTAAACCCCTAAACCATCCCATCACCTTACAGTATAACTGCCCATCTGTAAGCTCACAATGTGTTGCACCTCTACACCAACGAGGTTTGCTGTAGAGGTCAAGTGTGCGAAAGTATTGAGGGTTTCAGCGATTGGATGTCTGAAAATACACGTTAACATGAATCCAACATATTAATGGCACAGATAATGTGTAAATAAACAGACATAACACTGATGACAGTGCTGCCAAACAAGCCAACCTCCTGAAGGTCCGCAAGGCCAATTACCGCACCTGGGGAGACAGGGCCTTCTATGTTTCTGCCCCCTCCCTCTGGAATGCACTCCCCAACCATCTCAGAGTTGCCTCCTCCTTCCTCTCCTTCAAAACCTCACTCAAAACCCACCTCTTCAAGATAGCTTTCCCCAGCTGAGGTCTGGTTAAGATCCCTTGTTTATCCTTGACATTGCACTTGATTTTCTTCCTAGTGTTGTATGTAAAGCGCTTTGGGTATTTAGAAAAGCACTATATAAATTTGAGCTATTATTATTATTATTAAACAAGTCTATGAAGCTATTTATGAAATCTATGAAAAAGTGTAATCTGCAACAGTTTTATACGATATGTGGAAGGGGTCCCTGCATCGTCTCGCTCTGTGGTGGCTGTGAGCAGTGAGCACATGCAGCTGTCTTTCTCTCATTGGCTGTAATACAGGATTTCTCGGGACGCGGTCGCAACCCTGTTCATACTATAATAATAATAATGGATTTTATTTATAACGCACTTTATATTTGTCAGAATGAAATCTCAAAAGTGCTACAGCAAATAAATAAAAGCAGAAGAAACAACACACCATTAAAAACATCGAAAGGGAACATTAAAAACATAAGGGCAAGGCTATAAAAATGCTTTGGCGAGCACACACAGCGAGCAGCTCCTTTCACACACAGCGAGCAGCTCCTTTCCCACACAGCGAGCAGCTCCTTTCCCACACAGCGAGCAGCTCCTTTCACACACAGCGAGCAGCTCCTTTCACACACAGCGAGCAGCTCCTTTCACACACAGCGAGCAGCTCCTTTCACACACAGCGAGCAGCTCCTTTCACACACAGCGAGCAGCTCCTTTCCCACACAGCGAGCAGCTCCTTTCCCACACAGCGAGCAGCTCCTTTCACACACAGCGAGCAGCTCCTTTCACACACAGCGAGCAGCTCCTTTCACACACAGCGAGCAGCTCCTTTCACACACAGCGAGCAGCTCCTTTCACACACAGCGAGCAGCTCCTTTCACACACAGCACACAGCGAGCGATCAAAGCCCGATCTTGCATCAGATCGGGAGTTTTGTCGGCGAGTGCAAAAAATGATCCCCGACAGCATGATCGGAGCAAATATCGTGCAGTGTGTACGAACCATAAGGGGTCCCGGCCTGAAAGGTTTTGGTGTATTCATCAGGATGAGGGAGAGTTATTTCAGTGATTAGTAACCCATCAGGCGCACCTGACCTGATCAACACAACAAAAACAAAAGGCCTCGTGACGGTTTCAGTAAATACACAGTACAATACGTAATAAGCATAATGGAAGAAAGCTGCTTCTCCAGTTTTTATTGAATACATATATGGTCATGCATTATGTAGCAAGCCTGAGGTAGAGGATCGAACACCAAACAACAGGGACTGTGAAGTGGGCCGTCCCACACCCGCTTTATAAACAAGTAGGAGGACTAAAATCAATTGTGGTAAACACAGGGAGCCAGAGTATACTGGTCTGGAGCAATGTGTTCTCTCTCTCTCTTTTATTTATTTTTTTGCAGTCTATAGCAGCAGAGTTCTTTCTGTCTGTCTAAGCTGCAACCTTTCAGCAGACATTTTGGCAAGGACTGTAAATAGAACATATTGTAGTAGTCCAACCTACTTGGGATAAAAGTATGTATTAGATTTTAAGCATGTTAGGAATGGTTGTACTCTGGCAATATTACTGAGAAGAAAGCATCTCACTTTATTTATATATGATTTAAGAATTAAAATAACATTCCAAAATAACTAGGAGTGCAACAGTTAAATGAGATAATTGATTAAATTGATCATGAGAATGATTGATTGATTGATTGAATACAATACAAATTTTAAAAAGCAAGCTTGTAGATTGGCTATTTTTGCATTACACTGTTTTAATTATATATGTTTTACTTCGTAGATTGCTTCTTGGTTATTCAGTGAATCAAAAAAGTGATCGATATAAATAATTAATAAACTAACAAAATGATCAGTAGTTGCAAACCTACTTGATGGGACTGAGAATTCAAACCAGAGACTAAAATACAGTAACAACTTCTGTATTCTGTTTTAATCAAGGAGGTCAGGTTGCCAAGGGTTTTATAGAGCTCATCCCATTTAGCTTTGGGGCCAACTAATACTATCTCTTGTCTTATCCTCATTTAATTTAATAACATTATCACTCGTCCATGTATTGATTACAGACAGACAGGCGGTCAGGGAGCTTAAGTCAAGCACAACCACAACAGATGCCTTATTAACGTCAGTGCACGTCTCACATCAACAAGCACCTTATTGAGAGCTATGCTTCTCTGCTACGGTTAGCTCTGAGACCTAATGAAATATTGTTCTCATTTAGAAAGTTTTTTACTTTCCTGCTTAGGAAGGGGAGGTTTTATTGCTTAACTCCATAATCTAATTTAGAATTCTTTAGAAGTTTCACATATACCGGTCGTCAGTTGGGAATGATGCCCGTCAATCAGACAGATTGACTGATACAGAGATCTCCATGTACTGTATATAGGGGACTCTGAGAAAACGGACAGATCTTTGCTTTCTATACAGCCGTTAATCAGAGTAGTGAGGCACAGTTCTTGAGGAGTAAGGGCTTAGCTATCTCCAGGATGTCCAGATTTGGGTCCAGGGACCTGCCCAAGCCCTCCAGCACCATGACGGCCAATACAACGGATGCAAAGTTACTCTCCAGCTTCACCTTGTGAGTGATGAGAAGGCCAAAGACTCTGGAGAGTAAATCAGCAACTTGAATCTTTCCCAGTGAGAGGGTGTTTCTGAGGGCGTGGTTGACCAGCTCGGCCATCTCCCTCTTGAACCTGGGTACATCCTGACAGTCGTTGGCCCTGGCGTGATGCAGGAGTAGCTCTGCAACCCGTTCCCCTTGCCGTAGCACCACTGCGGTAAAGACGGCTCTGAGGTTGGCCAGGTCCCTCTCACTAAGCTGGGCCACCATGCCCGCGTCCAGCAGAACCAACTGCAGAGGTTCTGACTGCGGCCTGATGCTCACCACCACCGTGTCCCACAGGTCGGTCAGCGTTACCTTGCCCTGGGTATCGCCTGGAATGCAAGCACCGCCGCTGGACGTGTCCCCTGCCCCGGGAACATCCCCTCGATGCTGGACCAGGATGTTTCCAGGGTGAAGGTCCCCGTGGACAAAGTTGTCCACAAACACCATCTTTAGCAAGATTTGCACTCCCATCCTGGCTATTCTCTGCCTCACCTCCTGTGGAAACCCAGGGCGCAGGTAGTTGGTTATGGGCTCACTATCTTCAAAGGTTTCCACTAAGATGGTCCTGGTGACAAATGGTTGCAACGGAGTGGGGAACTTCACGGAATCCACATCCTTAAAATTTTCTTGGAAGCGCTCAATATTCCTTGCTTCAAAGCGGAGGTCAGTCTGCGCGGTCATGAGCTTTCCAAACTCCTCTACGATCTCTGGCAGACTGAGCCATTTAAGTCCAGGCAGACAGTTGAGCAACTGGCTGCCTGCTCTCATCAGCAGCAAGTCCATCTCCACCTGCCTCTTAACGCCTGGGTGGAGCACCTTGATGGCCACTGGTATGAAATGCTCCATGTCTGCGTGTTGGCTCCCTGGGGGGTCCTCACATCCCTTCTTCCTCCAGAGGCCCCGCAGGGATCTGTCCACTCCCCAGAAACCAGGGATCTCCCAGGCATCCAGTAGATCCTCCCCTCTCTCCATCTCCTTCAGGATTGACTGAAATGCACGATCTGCCACGCCGTCCACCCTGGCCGAGCCTCGGTACACCTGCGCCACACAGCCACAGCCCACCGGCTCCTTGCTCTCAAACACAAGCAGCTTCCTCCAGCCGTCACCGAACGCCCGGCAAAGACGCCGCTCTGTGTGGTCCCAGGAGTGGGGGCGTGCCTTGGCGTGGAGCCTGGAGAAGCGCTCACAGAAGTCCTGGGAGAAGACGTCCCGCCGGCTGCTGGCCCATTGGCCCAGCTTGATGAAGGTAACGCCAGAGGTCTCCGTCAACCACAGCAGGGCATCCAGCCAGCAGGACGCCCAGCGAGAGGAGACCCATGTCAGGGGGTAGAGGAGGAGAAGGGGGGCAAATCTGAGAAGCAGCACCAGTGCCCGGAGGCTGAGGCGCAAGCAGAAAACAAGTTTATCAACCTGGACTCGGGCTACACGTTTCTTCCCTGTGGTCTGTGGTGTGTTAAGCGTTCCCTGGCACATGGCCATGCAGGGAGACACACTCAATGCACCCAAGCAAAACAATGTCATTTTAGGGATCCGGATTAGAATGTAGTGACGTTGGGATAAACATGTTCTTGGACTGTGGAGCAGTGTGAATCTTGTAAACGCTCTTGCTTTCTGAACAGTGAACCTCAGGCTGAAGATGGATCTGGCACTACAGGCAGCCATTGTTAACACATAGACTGCTACAGGTTCTAGCGGACCCTGGCTTACTGGTGCTGAAGGCTTAACATGGGCTTTTTGAACTTTTTGGGGGGCCCACAGCGAGGGGCCTCTTATAGCGAGAATCACAATCGCATAAATAAAAAGAAAGCCCAACTTGTCCACTTCAATTTAAAAAAAAAATTATGATTCTACCATCTTCCATTCTGGAGATATTGACCTTTTTCTAACACCTGCTTTTGCCTGCACGCTGCTTGTGAAAAAAAACAACAGAGATATGGAGGCCTGAAGTTGACAGACATTTCAGTTCAGTTTTTTTAGTTCAAAAGACCGATATAAAATTGAGCACAAATAATATCCTATACAAACCATATACCGAATGAAAGCCCTGAATGTCTACTTTTAGGAGGAAAACAGTACACATTGTACACATATACAGTTTGTCACTAATTGGCTATTGAATGCAGCTTGCGCCCACCAGAGAACTTTAGAGAAGGCATGGACCCGAAGAACTATTATTCACAAAATAAGGCCTATAGCGACATGTACATACTATATACCGTATGAAACAGTAGACTCTCTGCTTTCATAAGAAAAATACCACCCAGAAAAATCACACCCCTGTGAAGTGAGCAGTGCAATTGCACTGCTCACTTCACAGGGGTGTGATTTTTATTATTATTACAGTATTAGTATTTTTCTTATGAAAGCAGAGAGTCGACTGTTTCATACGGTATATAGTATGTACATGTCGCTATAGGCCTTATTTTGTGAATAATAGTTATTCAGGCCCATGCCATCTCTAAAGTTCTCTGAAAAAGATAATTTTAGAGAGCATGGACCTAACAACTAAATATTCACAAAATAAGGCCTATAGCGACATGTACATACTATATACCGTATGAAACAGAATACTCTCTGCTTTCATAAGAAAAATACTAATACTGTAATAATAATAGAAATCACACCCCAGTGAAGTGAGCAGTGCAATGTTGCACTGCTCACTTCACAACATTGCACTGCTCACTTCACAGGGGTGTGATTTTTATTATTACGAGTAAGACGCGCGAACGCGGAAGGCGAACGCAGATCGTAAATTGCAATAACAATTAGAATAAATTACAGACATGATCTGCAGGGTGTCATAGTTAGTGCTTGGACCACGCCAGCTCCATATATGGTCACAAAAGACGCCATCACACTCATGTCACCATGACTCACAAATCACTCAGCTCCATATATGGGCACAAAAGGGCCAGGTCCACATATACAGTAAGCGGGACAGACAGACACACACACACACACACACAGACAGACAGACAGACAGACAGACAGACAGACAGACAGACAGACGTGATCTGCTAGGTCTCATAGTAAGTGCTCATTGCATTCGCAATTACAGTATTAGTTTTTTTCTTATGAAAGCAGAGAGTCTTGATGCACATTATCTGATCATAAAACGGACTTGGAAACTTTCTTCAATCGTAGCCCCATATGTGCCCTCTCCCTACGCTCATTGAACTCATTCTGTGATTCGAGCTACAAACAATCGCAGTAACGGGGGGGGGGGGGGGCAACTAGGCTTTGAGGAAATTATCTTGCATAATCAACATTATTGTCGATTGTCGTGTGCCGCTCCAAACATGTCCAGACATACCACTAACCTCATCGATCCAGTCTCGCGTATCTATAAGGTGAGACGCGAGACTGGATCGGATTGTGTCTGGACATGTTTGGGAAAAAAAACAAGAAAAACAACGAGATGGATGCGGCAGCAGCACGTCAACGTATTTGGAAGAAAAAAAACGAGAAAGCACCACCTGTCGTTGCAAGACAAACACCCGTATGTTGCTGATAGACAGATAATAATCGATCCGATTTTGTCCTGCCGTTCATTTTATCACATTAGGTGCAGGGCAGGCTGCTCGACGGTGAGTTTATAATAGCCTGTTGTAACGAGAAAGGGGGGTGGATTGGATGGTTGGATGCGAGCAGCGCAGCAGCAGTACGGCTTGCGATCAGCGACCAACGTATCATGGCGGGCCCTCGATAATGATGTGCAATCTGTCCATGACTAACTCCACATGTGTCTGGCAAACGTTACGTTATGAAATCAAATGCCGATCGTTGCAGGTTTATATACGGGCAGAGAGCAAATCGCGTTGTATCTTGTTCCGAGAATGAGAGTGAGTGCAAGCCTTGCAGTTGAAAGCAGTGGGGACTCGGGAGTGGGGGGGGAACTGCCAATGCGATCCAAGAGGAAGAGACCCCCCCCCCCCACCATTCTCCCTCGGGAGAAACCATGTAGAAACAGGAGGGGAGGGGGAATCGAGTGTATTCACACAAACAAGAGCATTGTCCCATCCATTTTAGATCCCCTGACATCTGCGTTGGTCTATGCCGGACGGCCGTCTCCAATACGTCGTACGTCCTCGCATAGACCAACCAATAGGCGGTGCCAGACGCTTCTCAGACCAACACCTCTTTTCAGCAGGGGGGGGTTTTAACTCTTTTTAGAGCCGATCGGTGTTACATTATGAGTTGTCCGGGCGCAAATATAGTTGAACTATAGTAATCAATAAAAAAACGTTTTTTGGACCATAAAACGTATAAAAACGTTATGCGCTTCTTGCGCTTGGCTATAATAAAACGTTTAAAAACGCTTTCAGCATTCTATGAGTTAAGTAACTGAAGCAAGTTGATCCTCATATTATAATTTAGGCATTTACAATTTAGGCATTATGATCCTGATGTGTTGCTACACTGTATACTGAACACGCCTGTGTCATCTAATGGCATTCAAGGATAGCCAAGCTGGCGCAGTTTTGTGTAATGTTAACATGTAGCGCGTTATGTAAGGTTACAACTATTACCTTCGCAGTGACGAATACTAAAAGTACTATTATGTCAGGTATATGACGTCAGGCATTGTCATACTTGGGCAACAGGACAGATTCGTAGAGAATCCTGGAATTTGTTCGCATTTCCTATGAAAACGTGCATTTCCCGTCAGTCAGTCCGTCCATCCGTCACCCCACGCCATATATGGTCATGCCACGTGACATCATCAGGGATGGAGATCCCTGATGTCATCAATATTAAGCCTATACAGTATATGGGAATGCCCTTATATGTAGATCCCTGATGTCATCAATATTGGCCTCAATATTATACATCTGACTTCAAACCCTTAGATCTCCATATATGGAGCTGACCTGTTCTTCCCCACTGAACGTCCACTGCTCCAGACTCTGTCACTCTCTGCCTCTGAGCAAGTTGCCTTGCTCAGAGGCTCAGACAGCTTTTCCATACTATTATATTATTACCATAGTACTATAATATTACCGTAATACTACATTTCTTTCCATAATACATGACCTATACATGTATATGTCAAATGGATTAAACGTTAAAAAGCTTGAGAGCATTGTGTGCAAATGTGTGTGATAAAAGAGTATTTCGCGGGAGGGGTTAGCAGAGAAAAATATGATCAATAATACATATATATTCATGCAATTTCAATGTGCTAGACAAGAGAAATGGTGCAGAAAATGACTGTCTACACGCAAACTGTGCAGGAGCCATTTACAGAGGGAATGATATGATGTAACAAGCAGGACTTTATTCACTATACACTTTTAAAAATTACTTTTTATCAATGGGGAGAGTATCAAGTTTTATCGAGTCATAAGTCCAACATAAATGTGTAACTGTGGTGAAAACGGGACAATTTGGTGGTGACGTTTAAAACCAGGGCATTTTAATGTTTTACAGTTATTTGTCTGCAGTGGCGTGCACAGACATTTAGAGGGGCAGGTGCTCAAGTGAAAAAAGGGCACCTTGTGCAGTGCGTGGAACCGGCCGGTTGCCTTAATAGTGTGCGATTTAAAGATTTTGAGGCATAAATAATATATTAGAAGCCTTTTTTTTTAGCAAGAATTGATCAATGTCACCATGGTCCACATACTGTACACTGTACAAAAAAGGGCACAAACCCTCAAAGCTGTCCATAGCCCCTCAAAAAACATAAACAGACATACAAGCTAACTGTTTGCTGAACACACTGCTGTGTATGTGAACACTGTGGTGTATAGCACAGGGGTAGCACATACAGTACATTAGCCATATACTGTAAGTGTAAGGAGTCAGTCATCACAGTCATCGGCTTCCCTTGATTGGCCAACACAACAGATCGGCTCTGTTGCTTGTCCAAACTCACTCTGCTGGACATTGGCTGTTCACAGACGGTCACTCGGACGGACAGGGGCGGAAACATAATCCCTGTCCCCAGCTGATCCGACCTGGCGGAGATAATGACGTAACAAAGGACACTGTACAAAAAGGAACCCTCAAATGGAAGGAAATTATGCCAAATAGGCCACTCAATTACTGCCATGCAGGTTAAATATGTACTGTATGTGCTCGCTGACGCATGATTCTGTACAGCATGTACATTTCACTTTGATAGTTGTGTGTGCCAACAGCACAGCCAGAGATACCGTACAGAGATATGCCATTAGCAGAGACTTTTGATAAGAGAGATGAGAGGGTCAGCCATTATTCATCCCCTTCTTTTCGCCGTGCCGCTCCATATTAGCCGAGCACCGTGCTTATATAATTGTGCTTGGAAGAGAGTGTTTTCTGGCAAGGTCCGTGTCCGTGCGCCGCGCTGATTAACACGGTCAAATGGCAGCAACATGGCAGTGCCAGTATGCTCGTATGTAAGTCCAGAGAGGAGAAATGGTCTTTATAGTGGTCTCCCGGCAACACAACACCCCCCCCTCCCCCCCCTTCTCGCTCTCTATTCTCCGTTGATCGTTTTCGACCGCTTATAGTCATCGTATGCATGGATTAACTCGCAGCCAGCGTTGGGCACACACTGGCAGCAATCTTCTCACTTTGGACTCTAGCATGTTTTCATGCTGGCGAGGAGATTTGCTCTCCTCACGGGCCAGTTAAAACATTTAGATGAGTAACACAGAAGACATGCTTTATGACTACCAGACACCCGTTACCAGCACCGCTCATGCACTCCTTGGCTTATTCAAACAGATGCTTTATACGGGGGAACGGAGACCAAAGCTAACAATCCGGGGACACTTTAAGATGTGCTTCACATTATATTTGCGTGTTTGTTGTGCATCTTAAATGAGACTCTAAGTGGATAGTTTCGCCGGGAGAAATCACACAGCACAAATTGGCACAACACTCGGCAACTGCCTAAAGATAGCTTCTCTCTCTCTCTCTCTCTCCGAGGTGCATTTCACTGCTCTCCGGGGGAAGTGCCAGTTTTCTTGCCGTATAACTCTCGTTCTGTGGTTTGTCAAACTCTCAGTTTCTCAAGTCGGTGCCAGACGGAGGACTTTTAAAGCTTTTTGTCTCAGTGACCACGGGGACACTTATTTGCTCGCCTTGGCGGGCGCTGCACACAGATCTGCAGCTTCTGTACTTGGTGGCAGTTGCGGAAAGAAGTACTCGGAATATAAATACTGCAATATAAATATTCTCTTATAAAAGTAAAAGGCCTATATTATATATATATATATATATATATATATATATATATATATATATATATATATATTTAAGAATCAATAGTATATACTATCAATATATACTCATATTACCACGGTAAAAGTACAAATGTCTCCTTCTTTTAGCCGACCTACAAGCTTACATGAAAGTGAACCTTGAACATGCAACGCATTGGAGCACTTCACCCATGTTCAACATATCTTCCTCACTAATGCTCATTATAATATGGCATGTTTGTCTATTCAGTCTGTATGTGTCTCAGAGAAGGACTGTTCAGGAAACCAGGCAGGTTTGGTCATTTGAAACAAATGTTTTATTTTATGTGTTATTAATGCGAGAACAATGGCTTGTATTGCAGCATCTAGGCTCTTACAAGCTACTGTATGCCAAATATCACAATGTATTTTCTAGCTCAAATTGGCGGTAGTTTACCTACAGTATGGTGACCTTCAGGAGGGATCTGTTTTTTTTTTTACCTGCCTTTTGTACGAGGAAAAACATTGTTCAGTGAGATTTAATTGAGCCTCTCTCGCACTCCCTCTCTCTTTCTATCACACACACACACACACACACACACACACACACACACACACACACACACACACACACACACACACACACACACACACACACACACACACACACATTACATGTACTCACTCTCCCTCCCTCCTTCTGTTGTTATTTGCATTAGGAATCAGCATGCTCATTCCTCCTGAGGCCATCCCCAGAGGGAAGATCTATGAGATTTACCTCACTGCTCAGCGGAAGGAAGATTTAAGGTGGGTCTCTTTAACGCCGCCTAACTGGCAGTCTTCCCTGGAAGCTGCCAGGCTGTTTGTTCTGATGCTCTCGCTAGTGCATTAGGAAAGGCCTAAGGTGTGTGTGTGTGTGTGTGTGTGTGTGTGTGTGTGTGTGTGTGTGTGTGTGTGCTTGTGCGCGTGCGTGTGCGCGTGTGCGGTACTACAGCGCTGTGGCAGCCAGGAGGGAATGTAAATAAATAACATAGCCTTTTTTACCAGGATGTGCACTATTTAAGTCATCACCACTTGGTTGAAGTCACCTCAGCAGGCCTTTATTTAAAATTTTCCTCGTTTATTAATTTATTTTGTTCTCCCATCACATTACTGTAGGGGTGCAACTCATAGAGCCCAAAATGCAGAAGTGCTAACCTCCATGAACACGCCTGAATCGATTCATGCTCTGTTTTTAGTTTTTTGAGTGGTGCAACCACTCCAAGGGACGTGTTCGCCTATGTGTTCACCTATGTGTTGGCATGTTTCCATGGCATGAAAAGCTTTGAGAAAACAGCCCTGCTCCATCTCCCTCCTGTACCTCCATTAACCACTCATTCACCTCATGGCTCCCTCTTGCCCCCGTGTTGCCTCTGATTCCGTTTTGCCCCTCCACAGGTTACCCTTGGCGGGCTGCCAGACGCTGCTGAGCCCCATCGTGAGCTGTGGGCCTCCGGGGGTGGTCCTGACCCGGCCCGTCATCCTCAGCATGGACCACTGCTGCGACGCCTGCCCGGAGAACTGGGCCGTGCGGCTCAAGAAGCAGAGCTACGAGGGCGCGTGGGAGGTGAGGCACCTCTAGTGGCTACATGTGTCACACTTACTTTGACCATGAACCCATTCTGGACGGGAACCCCTTTTGGTGTTTTAACCCATTCTGGACGGGAACCCCTTTTGGTGTTTTAACCCATTTTGGGCGGGAAACCCTTTTGGTGTTTTAACCCATTTTGGGCGGGAAACCCTTTTGGTGTTTTAACCTATTTTGGGCGGGAACCCTTTTTGGTGTTTTAAACATTATGTTATAATTTAGCTATTGAAAAATAGCAGATCTACAAGCTCATAGCACGCCACCGAGTGGCACGCTACGAGCTTGTAGGTCTGCTATTTTTGAAAAATCGTGAAAATGTGGAGTATATTTTGTCAGAACGAACGTTTCTAACTCCAATCTTTGCTTCTGGAGGGTCCATGGAACAACATATTTTCAGATGGGGGTCGGAGGCCAATTACAGATCATTTTTGGGGTCCTTGACATGAAATATTGAGTGATATAGGCCTAGAAACATACTGTAGGTATTTCAGAAAACTGTCAGGATTTAGAAGACATTTTTTTCAGGCCTAAATGGATTAAGCATCATGTTATACTTTAGCTATGGATAGCAGCCAAATCCAGATAATTCTGGGGGTCCTTGAAATGAAAAAGGTTGAGCACCACTGACATAGAAACATAGTTTTTTCAGAAAACTGTTTAAAAAAAAAATCGGCCTCAGGTCTAAATGGGTTAATGGTCAAACAAATAATTGCTTATTTAACGATTGAATTGTGTTCTTCGGGCATTGAACATTATATTATGTTCATTATTCATGATCATTATGGATCATGGTGAATACAAATGTGATCTATATTTGCCTTTTTAGGCTTCATAAACATTTGCACAGGGCAGATATGACAAATAACTTCAAGGGATGTTTCAAAACATTTTGGGCCATTTCATGTGTCAATTTAACAAAGGTGCAGACGATCAGAAATCAGCAGAGTGAGCAATGTTTGCGCTACTCTATGCCGAATTGAAGTGGACTCAATTTCATCATCTACTCAGGCTTTTGTGAACACCCCAGACAGTTTTTAAGTTGCTTGATTCAGTATTTAGATATTTGATATTCATTTTAGATGCCACGTCCCCTTCCTATACAAACCCATTGTAAGTTAGTTCAAACTCCATTTTAACCATGGTCGAATCATCAAACACCCATCCTTGGTTCTGGTGACTGATACTGTCCTTCTAATAGGGGCCATGTTTTTTTTTTGTTTTTTTTATATATTTTTCGGAACAAACAAGGATCCAAGGATCTTTAAGATAATTATGGAGATAAGAGTTTCTGCCCAATTGCAGGACTGATTGTACTTTGCTTACTACCCCAAAGCAGAGCACTTGACTGCTTTTTTTTTCAAAGGGAAAGGCTGAACTTTCAGGACTTTTGCTTGGAACTCCAGCATAAAATAAAGCAAAGCCGTTGCAGAACGCAGCCAGCGGACGTGCTTTGGATTGAAGTGGTGATTGTAGCCCAGCTCACGTCAAAACTCTGAAGGGCTTTTATGAGACCGGCAGTGTGGTTTGTTCCTGTTGGGATGGAACAAAAGGCTTGCACGCACTGCCTGCCTGGTCTCCGGCTGAGTTGCTAAGCAACGTGTTTTATTTTTCTACGAAATCGGTCGTATTTTGTTGGTTCTCCGGGCAAATTACTGTTCCTCCTCCCCACAGCTCTCCCCTGAGTGCTCCTTGACCCATCTGTGAACGTTGTGACGTTGCCTCCAATTAACTGACTTCTCCCAGTTTTCCGTCTCTCTATGAAAATATACTGTACATGAAACAGTTGCAGAAGTGCACGGCGGTTCCACTCGGATATAGGTTAGAACCATGCATGATTATTTAGTTTGGTTTGTTTTTGTACAGCAGTATGCCTTAAATCATTGGTGGAAAGTAAACAGTACTCACTCAGTACTGTACTTTTCATGTATACTTCTACTTTACTCACCTTCAGATTATTATTATTATTATTATTATTATTATTATACATTAACCAATAATAATAAGACCAATGTTATACTTACTGGTATTAGGCTATTTTAGTAGTAGTAGTAGTAGTAGTAGTAGTAAGAAAATAAAAAATCTTTCCTTTTCTTTAAAGTTTTTTTTATATTTATATACTGTATAGTATATTTTGATGCCAAAACCTTTGTACCTTAATTTAAGTTTACTATTTAAGTACTTCTTCCACCACTGCTGTGAACACATGTGGGCACGCCTGCACACTCACGCACACAACGCATGACGACACACACACATACAGTATACAACTAAACACACTCACGCACACAACGCATGACGACACACACACATACAGTATACAACTAAACACACTCACGCACACAACGCATGACGACACACACACATACCATATACAACTATACACACTCACGCACACAGCGCATGACGACACACACACATACAGTATACAACTAAACACACTCACGCACACAACGCATTACGACACACACACATACCGTATACAACTAAACACACTCACGCACAATCCGGAGAGATTGGAAAGGGCTTGGGAGTGAGAGTAGGTCCTCTTTCATGTTCGATATTGTGCATAAATAATTCAGCCTGGCTGCGTGTGGTGGTGGTGGTAGGGTGTCTGTGGGATGGATTGGCCCTGTCTGAGGCAGAGGTTAGACCAGCACTTTTAATCATCGGCCTTGGCCCAAATATAGCCCAGCGGCCACCACAAGACCAGGACAGGGCCCGTTGTACAGATGAGCATTGATGGAAGCACTACTCCCAATTCTTTACAGAAGAAGTATTTTTTAAATATCCGCATTCCTAAACCAATACATTGACGCAGAGTGTATGAAGCAGTGTATACGGTAGGAGTCAGCGTAATTATTTCGCCTTGGTCCGACTCGCCCCATTACTAACCCTGTCCCTAACCCTAACCGCACGCAATGCTGCGTTGTCGGACTAATGCGGAGTCTGAATTATGAACGGATCCCATCCGATATGAGACTCAAAGAGTCTCATTTAAGTCTCCTACCATATACCGGATACAATGCTCCATGGTGTGGGTAATTGATAAGAAAATAAGTCATTTTTTGGGTGAACTTGAACTATCCCTAAAGTAAAATTAAAAGTATATTTAAGGCTGAAGTGGTTCCTGGATGATGAAGTACTAAAACTAAAGTTTTAAAATAATTGTAGTGTAGTAAAAGTGCAGTACATGTTTGCCTCTGAAATGTAGTGGATAAAATGGAAATACTAAAGTAAAAAAACGTAATTACAGCACTTGAGTAAATGTACTAGTTACTTTCCACCACTGGAAGTGAGCCAACACAAACGATCACGGTGGAAGTTGAAGAGGCAGAGAGAAAATGGAGAAGTAGATTTTTGCGAAACACAATGATGAGAGGTACGAGGGGATATTGGAAACGAGAGAGTGGTTCCGATAAGGAAATAGTCGAAAGACCGATGTAAAGATAGAGAATGAGGAGAGGAGAGGATGAAAAGTGTGTGTGTGTGTGTGTGTGTGTGTGTGTGTGTGTGTGTGTGTGTGTGTGTGTGTGTGTGTGTGTGTGTGTGTGTGTGTGTGTGTGTGTGTGTGTGTGTGTGTGTGCGTGTGCGTGTGCGTGCGTGGATATTGAGCGGCAGAGTAATTGAGCCACATCACGCTGTAGCTGCAGTCACCGAAATATTAAGAAGATGAAAAAGTGACACTGGGCTTGCGGTTGCATAGGAAATGAATGGTGTCGATACTAATTCCATGGAAGTGAACTGTGTCTGGTTGAATCGATGGTGGGGGGAGGGAGGGAGGGAGGGAGGGGGCATGCTGACGGAAGTGCTCGCCGGGATGCTTGGCAGGAGGCAGCGCTCTCTTCAGCTTGATTGGCTAATAGGAAGAGTCAGTTAACTGGCATGATGGCATTTTAGAAGAAAATGTTGTCACCTCGGGTCCCCAATTTATCCCCGTCAAATTAGACTGGCGGAGGGAGCGTCGTCAAAAATGATCTGATAAAAATGGTCTCTCGCGGTGACGGGAAGCGATGCTGAGTCAGTCTGCTGTTCTGGCTGATGCATGGGCTGACACGGATGCTGCGCTCGGTGTTCTTTTTGCAAGACAACAGTGTGAGATGTGCGGCAGCACGCATGCCATGATCTAATCCATCTTTCATCTCTTGTTGGCCAATTAAAGAGCTCGCTAGTTGCACTGCAATGCAAAACAACAGACCTCAGCTGTTTTACAAACTGGGTGCCCGGGGGCGGGGCCCACTCCTCCATTGAGACATTTATGGCTCTATCTTGGGCGCGCCTTACCCTTTATCCCTAAATTCTTTGCTATGTTTTACTCTCTTGAAAAACATTTTAAAATAGTTCAACTAACCGATCCACGTCGACACGTTGTGAGCTTGTAGGTCGGCTATTGAACTATTTTAAAATGTTTTTCAAAATAGTAAAAAGTGGCAAATAAGTTCATAGAGATGTAGCGCTTAGACTCTGGTTTCGGGTAGACCAACTCTCAAGTTCATGATTACAATCCGACCATCTCTATCCTCCCTTCGTCCGTGCCACTCATAGCCAGTCCTTCATTAAAGACAGAGGTTCTTTACTCTGGAATACACACATACTCCTCATCTTCGCTCAGTAACTTTAAACATAGATTGAGGGCCATCCTGATGAATCAAGCCTCTCCACTCAGGCACGGACTGGCACCGAATATCGGCTCTGGCATTTGTGGTTCTCACCGGCCCAAAGACGTCCAAAAGGAGGTCCAAAGACGCCATTATGTCTTCTGGCATCTGCCAGAAGCGCCAGACCATCCAATCCAGGCCTGTCTCCACTTGCTCCTACCATATAATGTAGCTTTACTCTGCATGTATACACAGACACGCATACATACTGGACACGCATGCATACTGTACACATGCGCACACACACACACACACACACACACACACACACACACACACACACACACAGACTCACGCACCCACACGTTCAACTGCACACACGTGTATTGTTTTTTGTCATACCTTATGTTTGTTCTTTCAATACTACTTGTTTATTGTTTCGTTTCTCACCTGCACTTATTTTCTGTCTTTTAATAATGTTACGTTTTTGGTACTGTTTTTATTGTGCGAAAAACGAAGACACCTACAGTATCTGGTTGACAAATATCCCTGCCTGAAGCTCATAAAGTGTAACGTGGGTATAAGACATTATAAAACGTGATAGATGTCAGCTTTAAGAGCCAAAGTGATTTGATAATCAAAGCTTGTAGTTCCCCACTCTCTCTCTCTCTCTCTCTCTCTCGCTCTCGCTCTCGCTCTTGCTCGCTCTCTCTCTCTCTCTCTCTCTCTCTCTCTCTCTCTCTCTCTCTCTCTCTCTCTCTCTCTCTCTCTCTCTCTCTCTCTCTCTCTCCTCCTTTGTTAACAAATTCAGAAGGCTGACGGAAATCCCTCACATTCAATATTTACTGTATTACCATTCCTCTTTATTTTACCATCCTTTCTTGCCAGGAATCTATCGGAGTCTGCTTTCAAGTCAATGGAGCACCTCGTTCATGCATTATTTAGCCGATTGATGGGGTGTTGTGAGCTCGCAAAACCGGCTATTCTTTGCTATGTTTTTATTTTCTTCGTTTCTTTTTTTTTAATACATTGTTTGAGACTTGAAAGATTTTGAAAACTTTCTCAGGACCTCCCCAAAAGGTGAAGACATACAGTAGCCCTAACATAGTGTGAGCGCACACGCATGCGCACGTGCACGTGTGTATCTGTGTGTACTAGCAGAAATAGCTGATCTACAAGCTTACAACGTGTCACTTTGTGATGCGTTGTGATCTTGTAGATCAGCTATTTCTGCTTTTTTGTGAATGTACAGTATACACGATTATGATGACAAAAATAATTGTGATTAGACGATTCTGTGCAAACTGTGACAACCCACCTTGTCCTCTCTCAGGACGTGCTGCTCATGGGCGAAGAGCTGGCCTCGGAGCCGTACTACTGCCAGCTGGAGGCGGAGACGTGCCGGGTGTTCACGGAGCAGCTGGGCCGCTTCGGCCTGATTGGCGAGTCGCTCCACATGGGCGCGGCCAAGCGCCTGCGGCTGGTGCTCTTCTCGGACGCATACTGCTCCACACTGGAGTACAACATCAGGGTCTATTGCATGGACGACACGCAGGACGTCTTCAAGGTCAGTGCTTCAAAGAAAAAACAAGCGTCTTCGGGTTAAAGGGCCCTCGAATTGATATTTTGAATTGACACCCATTCTTTGGGACGCACATATGGGTATGTTGGGGCGTGTCCGAATCCGCCATTGCTTCATGGGGTGAAAACAACACAGCTTACTATTGGAATTGCAGTAGGGAACAGACACATGGTTTTTGTCTCCACCAGGCCGAAGGCATGGGGAGAGATATGTTTTGCACTCCCCGTGTGTGTGTGTGTGTGTGTGTGTGTGTGTGTGTGTGTGTGTGTGTGTGTGTGTGTGCGTCCGTGTGCGTGCGCCTCCACGCACATACAGTATGGCGATATTTTATTTATTTCTAGTGCTCGGCAGGCCGAGACATTTACCCATCTCATTGCTCAACAGCAATCATCTCTGTCGGTTGGAAAACTCATATGTTCAAAACTGTTACTTTTCACGATTCAAATCATAGATTAAAAAAATAGCGAAAGTAGCAGATCTGCAGCCTTTTCTGCTTTTGTGTGACGCTGTGGTGTGATCAGGTATAGATCAACGACAATCAAATTAGAGAGATTAGAGGTTTCGACAGCAACGATATTATTTCCTGATGCGTCTTTTCCTCCCCGTGCGGATGGCGTATAATCAAGTGCTAATGCCCCCTCCCCCCTCCCCTGAGGACTGCGTCTGAGTAGCCTGTTAAGATTTCATTTGCATGGTTAATTAGAAAATTAAAACGAGAGCCTCTCCCCGCAACCCTGATGATCTCGTCCACTCTCTCTCTCTCTCTCTCTCTCTCTCTCTCTCTCGCTCTCCAACAGTGGTGGACAAAGTACTCAACCCCGGTAGTTGAGTAAAAGTATAGATCCCTTGTAAAATAAGATTACTCCACTACAAGTTAAAGTTCCTCAGTCAAAATGTGTGCTTGAGTTAAAGTACTGCAGTATCCAAGAACCCAAAAGTACACGTAAAAGTATTCAAAGGCATGAATGACACCGTACATTTCCTTTTTAAAAGCATTTTGTCCCTATCAAAGCATTGTTGTGTTACAATTGTAATTGTAATAAAATAATAAATTAAAAATATTGTTGGATCTGCTATGTTTCACTATTGTTTGATATAAGTAGGCTATAGTTAATTCATCATGTACTTTATATTTTCCTATAAATGTAGTGGAGTCAATCGTACAGCATCTGTTTTTGAAATGTATCCGCTACAAAAATACTCCAGTAAAGTACCAGTGCTCTGTGTAAATGTCCTCCACCCACTACAGCCAGAAGAGGCTGAATTCACACTCCAGCCCACTTCAAGGGCTCCATAATGCTCGACCCCCTCGTAGAGAGGTGGTCCCGCCGTGCCGATGTCGGCGGGACCCTGTGTCAATGGACGAGGAGTGGGTTTGTGTGTGTGTGTGTGTGTGTGTGTGTGTGTGTGGGGGGGTACAGTACAGTACAGTAGTCTCTGAAATGAGCACTCAACACATACAGGGAGTTGAGGATGAGATGAGAGCTCTCTACAGTGTCTGTCTCTCTCTCTCTCTCTCTCTCTCTCTGTGTGTGTGTGTGTGTGTGTGTGTGTGTGTGTGTGTGTGGGGTTGGTTGCGAGGAGGATGAAGGCTACAGGCAGCACACAAACGGATGGCAAACTGCTGCACATTTCTACAGTGGCTGTGGTGGTGGTGGTGGGGGGGGTGTTTGTTGCTATAAATCACACAGTCTTGTGTTTGTGCAGAGTGCTATCTGCACAACGGTAATAATGGGCCTGTCTGTATGTATTCAGATCATCTGTTGACCTAGTGGCGTTTTATACTGCAGTGTGTGGATGTTTGTTGGAATGACCTTGTGTGTCCTCTGTTGGATGCAGAAAGGCTGCTGCTGCACAATAGCTCTCTCTCTCTCTCTCTGTCTTTCTCTCGCATGCACGCGCGCACACTGTCTGTCTGTCTGTCTGTCTGTCTGTCTGTCTGTCTGTCTGTCTGTCTGTCTGTCTCGCTCTCTCGCTCACTCTCTCTTTCTTGCTCTCTCTCTCTCTATGGCCCCTCCCTCGCCCCCACCACCTCTCTCTCTCTCTCTCTCTCTCTCTCGGCCAGGAAAAAGGACACCTGAGCTTGTTGACTCCAGCGCTGCTATGCTCTGCGGCTCCCTTGACTCGCTGAAGTGCATTGCGTTGCTTTCGCTCTCTCTCTCTCTCTATCCCCCGGCCATCTCTCTCGTGCAACCTGGTTCTGTGGTAAGCCACGGTGTCTCCTGGGACTTGTAGTTTTTTTAAGGCTGTGATTTAGAACAGTGGCCCATGCTGTTTAGTAATCTCGCCTTCCCACTGCTCTCGGTGCCATTATGGAGGGAGAAGTTCATTTAGCAGGTCCATTAAGCGCTTTGAGCGCAGATTAGACCTCCCCGGAGAGGTGCACCCTAATCACTAATCACTATCTTTAAAATGCGCCGTTTATGATTAGACTATAGCGATAGCTGCCATTAGCGTTAATTGTGATGCGGACCAGTAATGTGGCTCTGCAGGAGGCTAGCCATCTAAATGAGGGTCTGTCTGTCTGTCTGTCTGTCTGTCTGTCTGTCTGTCTGTCTGTCTGTCTGTTTTGTGTTACACTGCCAGTAGGCTAACTTATTACCTCTTTAGAAAAGAAAAAAACAAGCACTCTCAGTCTGTATACTGTATACAGTATGCAGTTTACTGGGTGCACGGCTCTCAAAGAGTCACAGTAAGAAGGAAATAGCCAGCAAGTCCTTCTGGTACTTTTAATTCGTACTAAAGCGCACAGACAAACACAGCAGACACAGACTCGGGGTGCTGGCTATTTCTTTCTAACGTGGTACCTCCACTATGGTTTTACACAAAATGTTTTGTACTTGGAATTCCGATTAGCTGCACTGTTCAGGATACGTCGTATCCACATTGAAGCCACGGCGTTCCCAAGCGGAACCCGACATCCACCAGATTAGCCTATGCTAGTTTCATGTCAGGCCAGACAAGCTCCTCCAGGCGCACCACTGACTGACTGCAGCACATTCCAGGAGAGATGTCAGCCCCCCACTGCCCATAAAACACACTGCGCTGTGCTTTTGATGTGCTGATGAAAGGCGGCCTCGGTGGATGGATGTTGGAAGGTGTTGTGTTGCTGCGTTGGTCGGGCTGCCCGGTGGCTGCTCATCTCAGCGCCACGCACGGGTGAGCTGCTCTGGATGGAAACGCCGACCCCATCAATGGCTGTCAGTCTTACCCGCCTCCGTCAGCCTGAATTGACAGGCACTCGTACTGCAGTGCTCACAGCCTCACACACACACACAGATGGCTGTGTTGCTATACCTGTGAGGACATCGTTAATGCTGTTTTATCATGGGATTAATGAAAACAATTGAAAATATCTGAAGTTTTGAATATCACACCATTTAGTTTTAGTCCTATTTTAGTCATCTGTCTAATCCAGTCTAATCCAGAGCTTTTTGTGTTAACTTAACCATGTAGCATTATTGTACGCACTGTACTTTTTGCAAAACTGTTAATAAAGTATTCAATTAATCAATCAAGCAATCAATCAAACTTGTGAAAAGACATAAATAGTTGAAACTTTGAGACGTAATGTTTCTCACGACAGCGACAATAGATCCCTCTCTCTCACAGCAGCCAGCTGCCATTAGTAAGATAAACTAAAGGAGATTTTATCGCTGAAACCATAATAATATAGTTTCTGTTCCATATTTCATAATGTCGGCGTGCGCACTGCTTCACAGCAGAGAAATATGCAATAATACTCGATAGTCATAATGTCAAATCCATGCACAGTTCAAGCCCGGCTCGGTAGCTCTGTATTGAGCGTGAGGGCCATTCAGAGCACTGTCTGTAATGAATAATTACAGTACCGGTAATTGAATTGTATTTTTTTGTTATATTATTTGGTGATTCGGGGCAAGTATAAAACTGACGTCTTAATATCCATAAAATTCACAAGACCTCATTTGGGCTCAAAGGGAGAGAGAAGGTTTCATTTATTTCCCCCCATTTGTTCTGCGGCTACAAAAGTCATGCTTTCATCAATATTCATCCAACGGGAGTAATTGTCCAAGCGCTTTTTTATTTTATTTTGTATGCCGCTAATGGCAGAAAAGTGTGTTTCCTATAATCACGTCTAACATCTCCAAAAGGATCTCTTAAATTAGTTTAATAGTGGCTGCCGAGTTCATTTTGTTAATGTGACCAGGCTCTCCTACTGTAGAGTGTTTTAAAATTAGCTTTGTACATCTGTAGCATCTGGGCCAGGAAGCTACATCCTTCATCTATTAGCGGAGTCATGACACAGTGCACATGCAGAACACAAACAAGCCCTGGAAACGACCTGGTGACTGGAAAAGGAGCCCTTTTGTTCACTAACCCTTAGTCAAAGAAGAGGGAGCTTTTAGCTTTGGCAAAACGCACAGCACTGTAATTGCTGACATTAACTTAAACAAGACAGTAAGCTTTATTACAACAACAACAACAGAAAACCTGTCTGAGAAATGGTTTCCATATTATATTTCGTTGTTTTCCCCCGTTTCCCATGCTGTGATTTATCAGGCCGAATGTGCATCTTCTCTCCCTAGCAAACGGGGGTCCCATTTATAACCAGGCAGACATGTGCCTTCTATTTGGAGTTATTAATCAGAGTTGACTATAGCCGGCACGGCCACTGGAGCTCAGACTGATAGACTCTCCGTCAGTAGAGGGAAAAGCCTGTCACGTCCTGCAGACAAATACACAGATTTATGGACCCGTGGAGCCGGGCTACTCTCTATATACAGTAGCACAGAGGCATTTGCCTGAAAAGAGCAGCTTTGAAAATGGATCGTTGCTATTTGAACGCGCAGTTGGTTTCCCTATAAACGGGGGGGAAATGGCGCCGGCATGGGGTGGCAGGGCCGAGAGTGAGTTTATGCTTATTAAAAGCGAGATGATGACTTTCCTGGACTTTCCTTCTGTGTTTCACATGAGATATGGCCTTGACTAATTAAGTGATTAAATCCCTGAGTAATACTCCCTGTCAGATCTGGTAAAGATTGCCAGGGGGTTTAGAATGTCAACAGCCAGTTCATTAGAAAACCAACACAAAACCGTACATAGACAACAAGCCACACTGTCGCTGCTTTTTGACCTTGCTGCGACAACAAAAATAAGATGTCACGGCGGGGCAAACAAACAAACATGGGGGATTTTCGACTTTTTCATAGTCCTTGACTAATGCAATGATTTGTTTAGGGCGCGTGCTGTCGTGTACGCGCGCGTGTGTGTGTATGTGTGCGCGCGCGCGTGTGTGTGTGTGTGCGTGCGTGCGTGCGGTTGTTTGTACTCTCTGTATCGACTGTCCGGCGTCTGTTGCTGTGAGGGTTTTGGTGCAGCGGCCTATCTAACCTCCTTCTGTCATGCAGCGACAGCCCAAAGAGATTAGCTGTATGAGTGTCTGGTTTCCCTGCGGATCCCCGGCCTCAGTCCATCACAGTCCCGGCACTGAGCTGCATCTTTGGGGCTCAGGAGGGGTGCTGGGTGGGGTGCGGTGGCGTGGGGGTGGGGGGGGGGTCATGGAAAACTGTGGCCATTGCAGTAATCCCGTTATCTCTGCCACTAAAGCTGGCCACTCTAGTGACCTGAAGACATGACCGTTAAGCTGCGTCTGTTTCACTTCTCTCTCTCTCCCCATGTTGCTGTCAGGGCAGAAACCGCTTATCTCCTTATTCTATCTTTTTGTGTTTTTTCCCCCCGTAACTTTACGCCCTACTTGATCAAACTACAGTGTCATGCGAAAACATCAAAAGTAGCAGATCGGCAAGCTCGAAAACCGGTTTAGATACGCGTTTAGAGCTTGTAGATCTGCTGCTTATATTTGAATCCTGAAAAGTAACTGTTTTGGACATATGAGGTTTCCACCCTACAGAGACGTCTTCTTCCCTGCCCTCTCTCTCTCTCTCCTTCCTCCTAACTCCCGTTGAAAGTTAGGGGGTGGTCTTGGCACGGCAGAGCCTTTTAAATTCATAGTCCTTGCACGACACCGCGGGCTATCTTTAATTCCGTCAGAACAAAAAGGGGTTTTCTCTCCTGCAAGTACTCTGAGTTCACGCCTTAAGCTCATGCATCTTAATGCTGCCAGCCTTGTAGGAGAAAAAAGGGTTGGTTTTCGGTTGTCCTGGGGAACTGCTCTCTCTCTCTCTCTCTCTCTCTCTGCCCACATCGCTGGTGCGTGGAAAGACAATTTAGCTCTCCGTTGATGATTAATATGTGATTTGATGCACTAATTCCAACCTTGCATTGTTTTACCCACCAGAAAGAGTAAATAATACGGTCAAATTTAACGTCTCATCTATTAGCTCTCGCACGTCATCATTTGTTAACGGGATAATGGGCCGTAAAGAGGGCCATTACTCTCAGTTCAGAACATATGCTGGAATCCTGCTCTCTCTCTCTCTTTCTCTCTCTCTATCTCTCTCTCTCTGGGACAAATAAGCAAACTATATGCAAACCGAACAACGCAGCTTTCAAAGCCAAGCAAAGCTTGATTTGTACTTAGACGCACTCCAGTGGCGCGCAGCGAAAGTATATAGCAGACCTAAAATAAGCTCACAGCGTCGTGTCACAGCCGAGACGCGTCGCAAGCTTAAAGGTCTGCTATTTTCAATCCGCGACAAAACTAAACACAAATCAGGCTTAAAGCCGGGGCAGCGAGTGCCAACCGACTCTGTGTTGTCTCTCGTCCTGTTCCTCTGTGTTGTCTCTCGTCCTGTTCCACGGTCGATGGTAGAAAAAAGAAGAAGAAGCCGACACCGTGTTCTGGCATCAGCGCTGTCATGCTCGTTCTGAACCCCCGACCACCGTTGGACACAGAGGGGTTTAGTATTCACGCTAGTGTAGCACCAGAGATGCTGATAACGAGATAATTGGCATTCAGCCGTCTTTCTGGGGTTACCCGGGGCCGTCCGATCCGCCGCCGCGAGGTCAGATCCTCGATCAAAGTCCGCCCTGGCCGCCAATTTGAAATGCTAATCAGGCCCGGGCTAACGAATAATCGCGTTTAAGAGAATGCGTTAAATGAGGCCTCTCTCTGAAAAGCCTCCAATAAACTAGTCTTTTGTCTGCGTAAGAGACATAATAGATGGGGGTTTTAATTCTGTGGAGAGACGCTCTGCCCTCTGTTATTATCTCATTAGACCCCCTCGCTTCCACTCAAAGACCTCATCTGACCTCCCTGTGAGAGAGAGCATTTCATACAGTAATAGGAATATTATTCTATAGCTTCTTCACAGTGGTAGAAAGTTACTAGGTACATTTACTTATGAGCATTGAGCACTGTACTGTAAGTCAAATTTTGAGGTATTTGTACAGTACTTGAGCATTTCTAATTTCCAATACTTTCACTTCTACTCCGCTAAATCTCGGATTCCAAATATTGTACTTTTACTCCGTTTTATTAATTACTGTAATTATTATTTTTTTCTTTTTTTTTTTACAAAACATACATTAACTACTTCACCCCTGTATACATTTAGGCTATTTGAAAATAGCCAATAGCCAAGATTTTTAATACATTTGAAAACTTTAAATTGGATATTCTGCATAATGAGTATCTTATACTTTTACTTTTACTCAAGTACATTTTGAATTCCAGACCTGTACTTGTAACAGAGTATTTCGAATGTTTTATATTGCAGTATTGATACTTGTACTTAAGTAAAACATTTGAGTATTTTTTCCCCACCACTGCGTTCTTCATCCGTTGAAACAGCTCATGATGATCCAGGGTCTTTTTCCTCACATCTGGGCCGAATTAGAATAAACTAATGTTATGAAGACAAGAAGCCAGAGATAACCACATGGGATAGGGGGGGGGGGGATAAAATTATTCATTTGAACAAAGACCGAACCACTTGGCAAACATGGAAATTAGCAAAGCACAAGAGCAAACATGGAAATTAGATCCGCGGCTCTGAACTCAAAAGTGCTCATTCAGTGAAATAGAGATCATATCAAGCAAAAAGCAAAAAGCAGGTAGAGATTTCCGAACGGATAATTAACGCCTTCCTTTTCCGTTATAATTGGAATCGGTCAAGCCCGTTCTAGGGAAAGAGTGCAGAAAATTGAATCAGCGGTGTGCAGATAGAAATCACAGCCATTCTCCATCTTAATTAGATGCCTTTGCACAAATCTTTAGCGTGGGCAACCATGCTAGCATGGCGCTGATTCTCACCATATGGCTGCTATCTGTGCACACATCTCCCCTTTCACAGCACTGCGCTGAGCACTGAAGCTCTGGGAAAGCTCACGTGCATTTTCTGCACGTTGCGTTTCCCCATTCTGTTAGCATCTTGTTCCCCTTTTATCAGAGATTAAAAAAAACAACAACAACAAACACACTTCTCTGTCTGTATAGCTGCTCTTGAAGGTATTCCCTCACGACTAATTTCAGATTTGTTTATTTCTCCATTGCTAAAGGCTCCTTTGATTTGGTGGGGGTGGCGGTGGGGGGGGGGGGGGTGTTTGAGTGCTCTCCAGCGTGCCAGTAGAGGAACCCTTCAAGCTCGCTGCGTCCGGCTCCAAGTAAACGGAGTAGATCAGAGGAGGAATGTGGCACACTTTACCGTCCCCTTCCAGATGGTCATTTGGATAACAACAAATGGTCCATTGAGCAAGTCCCACGGAGATTAAAATATTAAGCATGCATTTACAAATCTCTGCTGGCACAAAAACAAAAATGAAATTAAGGAGACTCGCCATGCGAGAACAATGAGCAGTTGACTAATGGCTTACTCAGTCACTTCATCACAGTCCAGGTAGCTAGTGGCTCTCTCTTGCCGCGGCTGCAGCGTTTGCATGCTAATGTGATTCATGAGAGCTAGACGTCCGTGCACGCACATTGGCAAGTGCACGTACGCACACACGCACACACACACACACACACACACACACACACACACACACACACACACACACACACACACACAGAGTCAGGGAAATAACCTTGCGGTGACATTACAGCACTGTTGAGACAACTTGGTCCAACCCGCTGAGGCATCATGCAGGGATGCTATCTCCAAGCCTGGGATGTATGCCTGATTTGCGTTCCTCACGTGTGTGTGTGTGTGTGTGTGTGTGTGTGTGTGTGTGTGTGTGTGTGTGTGTGTGAGTGCGTGCATGCATATGTGTGTCTGTGTTTAGAGTGCGTGTGTGTGCGTGCGTGCACAATTGCACATGTGTGTCTGTGTTTAGAGTGCGTGGGGACATTCATTGCACGTGTGCAGCACACCAGCCTGACTGTGTGCATTCACCCGGTCGTTCATTGTGCTTTGTGGGTGCAGCTATGTTTACCTAACCCGGTTGTTTGTATGTCTCGGTCCGGACACTCTAGGACACTGAAGCCTGATTCATACAAAGCTCACTGCTAGTTTTTGAAAAATCTTGAAAATGTTGAATACACCTTTTCAGATGGGGATCCCCGGGCCAAATGCAAATTAACTTCGGGGACCTTGACTTGAAAAGGTTTGAGAAACACTGTGATTCTCAAAGAGAAACACCTCTTCTTTTCCCCCATTAGGAAGTGGTGCAGATGGAGCGGCAACTGGGGGGCCGGCTGATCGACGAGCCGCACGTCCTGCTGTTCAAGGACAGCTACCACAACCTGCGGCTGTCCATCCACGACATGCCCCTGGCCCACTGGAGGAGCAAGCTGCTGGCCGGCTACCAGGTACTGTTCACAGTGTAGGCATTTAGAGCAGACGCTCTTAACTCATTCTGACCTGAGATCAGATTCTAAAAAATGTCTTCTACATCCTGACAGTTTTCTGAAAAAGCTATGTTTCTATGTCAAGTCTTTCTTCGATTTTTCAAAAACAGCAGACCTACAAGCTCGAGTGGCGCGCTATGAGCTTGTAGATCTGCTATTTTTCAATAGCTAAAGCATAACATAATGCTAACACCAAAAGGGGCTCCCGCCTAAAATGTGTTAACCCATTTTGACCTGAGATCAGATTCTAAAAATGTCTTCTACATCCTGACAGTTTTCTGAAAAAGCTACGTTTCTAAGTCAAGTCGTTCTTCGATTTTTCAAAAACAGCAGACCTACAAGCTTGTATGAGTTTGTAGATCTGCTATTTTTCAATAGCTAAAGCAAAACATAATGCTAACACCAAAAGG